>NW_026267184.1:907540-913354 GCF_000697945.3 Frankliniella occidentalis | reverse complement strand
CCCTCGCTCACCCAGGACCTGGAGCAGTTCGTGAGCGGCGCCAAGGACGGCGTGATCCTGTTTTCGCTGGGCTCTATGATCCGCGCCTCCTCGCTGCCCAAGGAGAGTGCGGCCGCCCTGCTGCGCGGCTTCGGCGCCCTCAAGCAGCGCGTCGTCTGGAAGTGGGAGGACGAGGCGCCCGGACCGGTGCCCGACAACGTGCGCCTGTCCAAGTGGCTGCCCCAGTTCGACGTGATCTGTAAGTCCTCATCCTTTAACCGCCATTTCTTAATTCAGTCGTGTCGAAGCTTATGTTTCAAAGGATTTTGCTGCAAAACTGACTTTTCTAGTCGCCCGTTGAGAGTTTTGGATTATGTGTTGTTTTTCTGTCTGTCAGGCCACAACAACACCCGCCTGTTCATCGGGCACGGCGGTCTGCTCAGCACCACCGAGGCGGCGATCTGCGGCGTGCCCCTCCTGGGCGTGCCCGTGTTCGGCGACCAGCGCACCAACGTGGCCGCCGTCGCCAAGGCGGGCGCCGGCCGCGGCCTGTCCTTCGGCACCCTCAAGGACGCCGATCTCTTCCTCAAGAACGTCAAGGAGCTGCTCGAGGACCCCAGGTGAGTCGCGTGAAGGCGTGGCGTGGCGGGTGGCGGGACACCACCGCCCGCGAGGTAGGCAACCCATCGTGCAGCCGCGCTGACCGGGCCGTCGTTCTCTCTGTGTGTGCGCAGCTACAAGAAGAACGCCAGCGCGCTGTCGGAGCGCTTCCGGGACCGGCCCATGTCTCCGCTGGACACGGCCGTGTACTGGACCGAGTACGTGATCCGCCACAAGGGTGCCCCGCACCTGCGCGGCGGCGCGCGCAACCTCGCCTGGTACCAGGAGGCGCTGCTGGACGTGTTCGCCGTCGTGTTCCTGCTCCTGGCCGCCGCCCTGTTCGTCTTGTGGAAGTCGCTGCGGGCCGTGCTGCGGCTCGTGAGGCGCGTGGGCTGCCCGCCGGTGGGCGCCTGCGACCAGAAGAAGGACAAGTCCGGCGGCAAGAAGAAGAAGCAGTGAGACAACTTGGTGTAGTGAGCTACTCGGTTGTACCCGCGGTAGCAGGAAACAATTTGTACATGGACAGCAAAACGAAGTTGCTGCTTCAGCTGTTGCTTCAGGCTGTGAGGGGTACAGTGTGTGCCAAAACGACATGGCTGTGTTCAGTGCTCTCTCCTAGTGCGTGTGCGTGCGTGTGTGTGAGTGTATGGGTGTGGCTGTGTGTGAGTGTGCGATCTCATTAGCCGAACCGCTTGTCCAATGCGGTAGCTGTAGAACGGGTCGCCTACCCAGTAGAGAAAAGTAAGGCTTAACGTGGGCCACCTGGCAATGTCTAGTGGCCCGCTATCCTTGAAGACTGCACGAAAATAAATTATTGTACAGAAGGTTTCTTGGTTTAATCAATGTTGTACCGTAACTCAGTGCAAAACGTTTCTACCATGAAAAAATGTTAGGTAGGGTAGTTTTCTCATGGCACTCTCAAGAAAGTGGGAGATCATCCGCGGTCAGAAGTACTTCCTTTATCCTGCCGAAAACAGTGTGTCTTGACGAAAAAACAACAACAAAAACGCCCGAAAAACAACAAACACATACGTACAGACAGATACAACATCTCTACGCTTGCAGACTCATGCTTTACAAATAATGTGCGTTTCCCTTCAGAGTTCGATCAGTACGCTGTGGGCAATTCCAGAAGAAATGGTCAAAAACGCCCGCCCGTCACGCGATTTGTGAGCGACTGAGAGGCGCTACGTTGTTTTACAACACATACCATGACTCCCCATCTCAAGACGCGTCCAGTCATGTTTTGTACGAAGCCGTAGCACCTCCCAGTAGCTCATACAGCACGTGACGTACAGATACACCCCTTCCTGGAATTGGCCCTGTGTTTTACTTCCCGATGACTTGTGCTATGCCTCAGGTATGATCCTTTTATTTCTTTAATCTCACCGCTGCAGACGGGGGGCTTTTGCACTACTTTATTTACCTTGAGTCTGGCGCCCCCCCCCCCCTCCTCACCCTTTACCATGTACACGCACACTCAAAAGTGACACAGTTACTTCTTGCTTGCTCACGCCGCCCGTGCGAGTTTCGGAACTGCTAACTCACGCCAGTGCGGCGGCGCGCGGGCGGCTCCTCCGCTAGAGGGTCCAGGGGCGGGGTGGGCCAGCCCGCGCGACACCCGAGCGCCACGGGCTTGCCTACGGCAACGAGTCGCAGGCGCTCCGACGCCGATCTCGGCCTTTGATCCGCTCTGAGAAACTTCATTGCATTTCATTGATCAAGCGAGTGGTTTTCTTGGACGGCCGCACCCTGCGTAGGAACAGTAATACCCACGTCGTGCTATAGAAAAAAAACGCATTCCTATTGGATTGACTAGCTGCTTTTATTTTACAAATTCAGACATATTAAACTTTTGGCATCTTTCATATTCTCTCCAGTGATTAAGAGTATTAATTTGTACGTACTGAAGCACTTGCCTATGGGGATTGATCTGGAACTTAAAAGGAATGCCTGATAAACGTAGAGGTTAATGTATAGTGATAGTGGCGGACAGAATTTTTTTTTTTAGCTGGAGTATCACGACGAGAGCTTCGCGTTTCGCTCGGCAATGATTGTCGGGCCCGACTTTATCGTCTGTGAGGGGTTGCTGCCCCATGGGTGAGATTGGGGTCGTCCGCAAGGGGTCATCGTCGTGAACGGGCCTCGTCTCTGCACCTGTAGTCCACCTGCAGCCGCCGCTCCGAGCGCACCGTGTGACCATGGCGCGCGTAGTCCTGGTGCTGGCGGTGCTCGCCCTGCTCATCGCGGTGGTGCACGGCGGCGGCGGGGCCGCGACGGCCCGCACGGGCCCGGCGCGCATCCTGGTGGCCATGCCCTGGAACAACTACAGCCACATGCAGGTGGTGTACCCCGTGGTGCGCGCGCTCTGCGCCCGCGGCCACGAGGTCGTCCTGCTCAGCCGCGTGCCCATGCCGCCGCCCCTCCCCGCCAACTTCAAGTTCGTCCAGCTCGACTTCAACTCGCCGGCGCAACAGGTACGGTATACTTGTCACGCGGGCCTGTGGTCTTGTCCAAAGGAGATGGTGATGATTAGAGGGGGGTCCAAATATCATGGGGGCCCTATGGACTCCAATGACCGTCCTAATCCTTTTGGCACCCCACAATATTTGGGCCCAGGGCGAAATTATCATGGGGTTCTTATGGGCTCCAATGACCGCCCTGAAGCTTTTGGGACCCCATAATAGTATTTAGATTCCCGCCCGCGTCACGGGGTTTATGCACGATCAGAACTTACACGTCTGTCCTTCCCCTCTTCCAGTACGGCTTCGAGATAGGGCGACTACAGCAGATCTCAGCGCCGTTCCGGGACGCGTACAACATCCTCGCCCTGGGCCTGGACCATTGCCAGCTCCTGCTCGGCCAGGAGCCGGTGCAGCGGCTGCTGCAGGGCGGCCCGGGCGGGGCACCGGCCGAGCGCTTCGACCTGGTCATCACGGAGCTCTTCTTCACGGACTGCTACGTGGCGCTGGCGCACCGCCTGGGCGCGCCGCACCTGTTCGTCAACTCGGGCCCGCTGCCGCCCTGGGGCTACGCGCGCTTCGGCGTGCCCTCCAACCCCGCGCACGTGGCCGCCTTCTCGCTGCCCGTCACGGACGACATGCCCTTCGCGGCGCGGCTGCAGAACGCGGCGCTGTGGGCCGCCAACGCCGCCCTGTACCACCTGTGGTTCGCGCCCCGCGAGCAGGCCGTCGTGGACGCGCTGGTGCCGGCGGGGACGCCGCCCCTCGCGCGCCTGCTGCCCGACGCTGCCATGCTGCTGCTCAACACGCACCCCGCGCTCTCCCCCGCCCGCCCGCTGCCCCCCAACGTGGTGGAGGTGGGCGGGCTGCACATTGCGCCCGAGCAGGCCCTGCCGCAGGTGAGTACGTCATCCAGGTAGCCCCGCGGCTGAATGCACGCGACCCGACCGGTTTCGCTGGAGCTGGAACGACACTATGATAATGCGCGCTTTTTCGAGCGTATCAGTAGAGGGATTTGAAATTTATTTTTCCGGAAATTTAGAAACGTTTCTAGAAGATTGAAAGAAATTAAAACTGTTCAGGAAAAATATAAGAGATTAAACAAAAAAATGCCGGTGCGCGCACGCACCGAAACACCTGGCATGTACTGCGAGGAAATGGAGTGAAATGCAGCGATCCGCTCAGTTCGTTCTAGTGGAAACCCCAATTTGGACGCTTGAAACATCTTTGGGCATTCATGACCATGGCCTTCCCTCCAAGTTTCTAACAAACTTCATGACGATATACCGTTACTACACAGTTTTCGCCTGATCGATGTTTTCTGGGTTTCCAGCCCGATGTCGCGGGACATCGAACGGAACGTTTATTTCTGATAAAACTTAAAATTTAAGAAGAAAACCTTGTTGCTCAGTTTAGAAGACTTTCGCTGACGTCGTCTCGGCTGCCTCCAGATTGAGAATGCCGATGCGCGGCCAGCGCATGACTGGACAATCGTTTGTCGTGGAGTGAGTGATCACGTGATCACAGTACCGCTATTTAATTACTTCGTCTTTCATCTCACTCACAATCCGCGTGGGAGATAGTGACGGGGCGCTTAGGGGCAAACTGCGATAGATGCCCACGCCCACTCCTACGCCTCGTATCGGACAACACGGTAGCCGCTTTTGATAAAGCGGCGGGGTGACCGAGTCATCGTCTTGACATCAACGCATGCGGATGTTGTTAGCAGGCTTGGGAAGAAACACCCCAAAACACAGCAAAAGTAAAAGAAACGCGCGCCTGAATGAAGTTACTCGGTAACTGTGCTCAGTTAAACCGAGAACACTAGGTCGTCCCAATGCGAATTGCATTCGTGCAAAACGAAAATATCGGCGTGGCCCTCCTGGATTAATATGTTGTTACGAAATCAAGGGTCAGGAACACCGCTTTACCTGGGTGTGCTTGGGATGTGAGGTATTTACTGACAGGAAGCGCCTCAACCCTCTGCGCTATGTCGCCACTCGACAGAAAGCTAAGTCTGCCAAATCAGCTTTCAGAAGAATGAGCTAAAAAGCACTCCTCCCGAGTGCGCTGCAGATTCCCATTGTCACGGCGGCAAGAGTGCGGAAGGTGGAGGACCTAACACCACCCTATCACGTGGCGAAGAAGTGGACTTTCAAGAGAAAGTGATTGGGCGTTAATCCTGCAAACTCGGTTACACTGAAACCATCATCGCAATTGCCTCATTACAACCGCCTACAACATACTCGCGCCGTCACGTCGGGACTTGGAGAGTCAGGTTTGTCGTAGAGAAGTTCTACACGCGGCCTACTCGTACGCGGCCAGCCGCTCCATCGCCCCGCCCCGCCCCGCCTGGTGCCGCCGTACTCCTTCCTCTCCGCGGGGCCGCGGCGCCTCGCCTCCCCGTCTCAGTCACAACATAGCCGCGTGTCGAGGCGGTCGGATCACACTACTACGTCGCTATGTTGCCCCCGACGTCCACGTCCATGATCGCGATCCTGGTGGCGCTGACGTGCGCCGGCTGGGCGCCGCCGTCGGCGGACGGCGCGCGCATCCTGGCCGTGTTCGCCATGAAGGGCAGGAGCCACACGATGGTGAACGAGCCGCTGGTGCGCGGGCTGGCGGCGCGCGGCCACGCCGTCGACGTCTACGGCCACTACATCCCGGACGACGCGGCCAAGTCCAACGTGACGTACCACGCGCTCAGCAAGGCGGGCTCGCTGGCCCCGGGCCTGGACATCGCCCTGTTCGCGAACAGCTGGCTGACGCGCGT
>NW_026267184.1:904057-904977 GCF_000697945.3 Frankliniella occidentalis | reverse complement strand
AACCCGCAGCCACGGCATGCAGCAAAGAATGTGAGGTCGGCGCCTGCGAGACTGGTGGTAGGCCACCCTGCAGTACTTGCATACACTGCAGGTCATATGTTGCCTACCTACCAGGCGCTATGAGAGCTTGCTCAGGCTGAGTTTGGGACTTTTCTTTTTTTAGCGGCGAATGACGGACATACTTTCTGGGTGATCCCAAATGCACCATGGCCCCTGTAAGACGCAAACCCGCCCGCCCGCACCGGCCGCGTGCTCCGAAACAATCGGTACGAATGCGCCACCTGTCCGTGTCCTTGGTCGAGTGACCTTCTCCTATTATTGTCAAACTACCGGGAGTGCCCTTGCACGGATGACTGATTTTCACGTCGATATTGCACTTTTTCTCTCCATCTCGGACGGGGGCACCTATTGCCCGAGGATTATCGCCGGATCACGCCCGCGCGTCACCCGAGTCGTTTCCGCCCACGCGCCCCACACGCCCGTGTCTGCCGTCACGCTGCTCCGCGCGCAGGTGGACCGTCTCGTCGTTGGTTCGCACCTCTGCGTCGGCACGCCGCTCGTCGCTTCGTCCCGGCCGCAGCTGATAGCGCGGGAGCGGGAGTGACCGCCAGAAAACACACCACGCCACCACGCCTCACCTCGCGGCCGCGGAGCGCGAGCGACCTGCTATACTGGGTGGGGTGGAGAGCTCGCGGCTCGAATCTCGACGTCGTGGTGGGCTAGGCAACCCATGGCGCATCGCCCTCCTGTCGGCAGGATCGTACTGTAATAATACCGCACGCCTGCGATATCGCATACTCGCCCGTTATCGTATGGCGCCTTGGTCGGAGACAAAAGGCAACCCCCCCCCCCCCCCCCCCCCCCCCCCACCTCCCCCCCCCCCCCCCCCCCCCCCCCACCCGCGCGCATTACAAGTCGCA
>NW_026267184.1:902842-903046 GCF_000697945.3 Frankliniella occidentalis | reverse complement strand
CAAGCTGCTGCAGAGAGGCCAGGAGGACTGCGCCGCCCTGTTCAGCGACCCCGCCATCCTGGACCTCATCCGCTCCGACAAGAAGTACGACTTGTTCATCACCGAGCTGTTCAACACAGACTGCTACCTCGGCTTCGGACACCACTTCAAGGTGTGGCGAGCTTCTCATCACTTCCGGTCCGGAAGTGGACGGGCGCCGTAGCC
>NW_026267184.1:892652-895439 GCF_000697945.3 Frankliniella occidentalis | reverse complement strand
TGCGCCACCTGTCCGTGTCCTTGGTCGAGTGACCTTCTCCTATTATTGTCAAACTACCGGGAGTGTCCTTGCACGGATGACTGATTTTCACGTCGATATTGCACTTTTTCTCTCCATCTCGGACGGGGGGCACCTCGCGGCGGGCTTGAGGCCTACTCCGCGGTCTACTACTTTATGCTCGTTTTTCTTTTTCACGCGACAGACGACGGCCGCCGCACCACAGTACCCGACATCGTCGTCTCTCTGCGTCGTCACCTGTTTTTAATGCACAAATTTAACACCTCGAGAGTTGGGCCTCTTTCACGCTCGGCGCGCTCAGTACACGCGGCGGGGGCTCGGCTCTCGGCTCCACGTCGTGGGGGCACTCGGCAATCAGCTGATACTGCTCTCCCCCCCCCTCCCCACCCCCTTTCCATTGCGCCGTCGGCTGCCTCTGGCCCCCGGCACTATTACCAAAGAGGCAGTCCAGTCTTTCACGGCCTCTCTCTCCCTCTCGCCTTACCCTTTCCAGCTCCAGTCCCCCCCTCCCCCCTTTCCCTCTTTCATTTGCCCGCTCTGCCCCCGCCCTGGTCAAAATCCATTCATAATGACTCCAGCAGCGGAAAGGTTCTCCCCCCGCTTTTATCGGCTTCTCCGAGCAAAATGGCGCACTCCTCTTTTATTAGGGTTATATTTACGTCTCAATATGTTGACCAGCATCACCAGAGCATTCTTCACAACCCTGTTTATGGTGGATTTTGGCCCCATTGAGGCTAACGTACCACTTCTACAACTACTACTACTCTCGGCCGGGCGTGCGCCATGCGTTGCGGCGAGGTGCGGTAACTGACCTATTTCGCGAGCGGTGGTGGTGGCATCGTCCGCTGGACCCTGGACCTGGTGGCATGATCTGGCCGCTCCACCTGGCCGCTGGCTGGACCTTGCCGCTGGATCTGGTAGCTGGATCTGGCCGCTGGGCCTGTAGATTGGTGACCTGGCCACTGGATCTGGCCGCTGGGCCCGTTGGCTAGTGATCTGGCCACTGGATCTGGCCGTATGATCTGGTCACAGGACCACAGGACCTGGCCGTTGGATCTAGCCAACTGGCCACTGGACCCGGGCGCTGGTTACCTGGCCGCTGCCGCTGGACCTGGCCACTGGAGAGTGCTTCAGGAGGCGCGTTACCTGATGAGAGAATTGGAGGGAGGAGCTCTCATGGCGAACAAACTCAACTGTGTCCCGCATGATTAGTGGCACCGTGTTGGGTGTGAATTACAGATACTTTAATTTTGAGAACTTCAACAAAGTTTTAAATAAAATTCAGGTTTTCTACATTGATACGGTACTGTGCGTGTTCTGGACCAACCATAACTTTATCTTATCATCTTTCTTGTTTCCCTCGCTCACCCAGGACCTAGAGCAGTTCGTGAGCGGCGCCAAGGACGGCGTGATCCTGTTCTCGCTGGGCTCCATGATCCGCGCCTCCTCGCTGCCCAAGGAGAACGCGGCCGCCCTGCTGCGCGGCTTCGGCGCCCTCAAGCAGCGCGTCGTCTGGAAGTGGGAGGACGAGGCCCCCGGCCCGGTGCCCAAGAACGTGCGCCTGTCCAAGTGGCTGCCCCAGTTCGATGTTCTTTGTAAGTCCCAATGTTTTGTACTGGTGGTAACATCTTAGGAAAAGCTTAATTATTTTAAAATATCGTGCTCTGCTTGAAGTTCCCTCGTAGAGGTAAAATGTTTTAATTCGATGCCGAAACGTCGAACTATAATATTTACATTAGATAACAAATGGAAATATTTCAGAGTAAGTGTTCAAATATTTTTTCCAAACATTACAAATTAACTCAGTTTCGTTTTAATGTTTTTGACAGGCCACAACAACACTCGCCTGTTCATCGGCCACGGCGGTCTGCTCAGCACCTCCGAGGCGGCGCACTGCGGCGTCCCCCTCCTGGGCATCGCCATGTACGGCGACCAGCGCACCAACCTGGCCGCCGTCGCCAAGGCGGGCGCCGGCCGCAGCCTTCCCTACAGCACCCTCAAGAACGCCGACCTCTTCCTCAAGAACGTCAAGGACCTGCTGGAGGATCCCAGGTAAGTGGAGCCACCGGCCGCCCGCCGGGAAGACTGCCCGTCGTATGGGACAGATTTGTCAAGAATTGGCCAAATTCAGAAGAATGCGGGGAACAACAACACGGAAATCACTATGCTTTAGTATGCTGACTTCTGTTTTGTTTTTTTGGTCTCCGCATTCTCCTAAATTCTAGCTTTGCCGGAATGGTTTGTTTGACCTTCTCGAAGATTCTGTTTGTTGGGGATGTGCCTTTAACTCCGTCTCGTCTGTGCTCAGCTTCCAGCAGAGCGCCACCGCGCTGTCGGAGCGCTTCCGGGACCGGCCCATGTCCCCGCTGGACACGGCCGTGTACTGGACCGAGTACGTGATCCGCCACAAGGGTGCCCCGCACCTGCGCGGCGCGGCGCGCAACCTCACCTGGTACCAGGAGGCGCTGCTGGACGTGTTCGCCGTCGTGTTCCTGTGCCTGGCCGCCGCGCTGTACGTCGCTTGGACCGTGGTCCGCACCCTGCTGCGCCTCGTGATGCGGGTGGGCTGCTCGCTGACGGGCGCCTGCGACCAGAAGGCCGCCCCCAAGAAGAAGAAGCAATAGGGGTCCGCGGGCCTGGCCAAGCTACCGGACGTGCCGCAGGTAGCAGCGGAGAACCTCCGAACATCGAGCAAAATTTCTGCTCCGCCAGCCGCGCGGGTGGCTCCGCCGGGGGCACAAGTCCTGCCTACGCAGACGGCGAGGGGGG
>NW_026267184.1:890850-892387 GCF_000697945.3 Frankliniella occidentalis | reverse complement strand
GAGAGAGAGAGAGAGTGCGTGATCTCTCAACCGTGCAAAAGTAGATTAAGCCGACCCGTTGATCTTCATTCCCATTTCGGATGGGAGGGAGGAGATATTGTTTTCAAGGGGTGGCCGTCTCCTGCAGCATTGTCTTGCAAACTACCACGTTTGTGGCGTGTGTGTGTGTGTGTGTGTGTGTGTGTGTGTGTGTGTGTGTGTGTGTGTGTGTGTGTGGTGTGTGTGTAAGGGCAGCACTACGATGTTACTCATCAAAACGTGAGATACAATAGACCATTCCGCTGAGCCAAAAAAGAAGAAGAGAAGGAAGAAGCAAAGGTTTCGTTTAGGGCTGATAGGGCCGATTTGTGAGTGATTCGTTGTCTTAAAAATATAACATTTGCTCTACAAAATCATTTTGAACATGTAAGAGATGCAAAATGCTGTGGTAGAAGGTCCATTAAGGCCCAAAAAATATATTATTTGCTTCTTCCTTCTCTTCTTCTTTTTCGGCTTAGCGGAATGGTCTACTGATGTTTTATTTAACTTAATTGGATCCGATTTTTTATCGACTCGTGTTTGTTTTAACTTTTAACGACGATGTTTTAGTCTTTCCTTCTGTCGTGCGAAGGGGTTGTCTGTGATATAAAGTCTCCTTGGCTGTCCTCGAAGCAAAGGCCGGCATCCGTGCCCGATCGGGTCCCACTCTGAGCGCGCGCTGTGCGCAGTAGGTGTGCGAGAGAGACAGAGCTAGAAACCCGAGGTGCCGGATGAAGATGTGTCGAACCTTGCCGATTGCACCCGAGCAAACGGGACCCGTTTGGGAGGCCCGGCCGGCCCGGCTGGTCACCTGAGGGCGTGGCACGGCGTGGCGCTGGCCTGACTTTGCCTACGCGCCACGCCACGCCACGCCTGGCCAGCAGACGGGACCCGTTGACAAGCTCGAGTCTCGGCGAGCAAGAGCGAGCGGGAGGGAGCGGGCAAGGCGACAAACGAGCGGGCAGCGATCGAGCGGGCAGCAGCGCCGAGTGAGCAGCAACGAGCAGCATTCGGGCACGGATGCCGGTCTTTGCCTCGAAGACTGCGTGAAAAAAAAATATGTATACAAGGGTACGTTTGGTTTTGTTAATGTACCTTCGTGCATTCATGCAAAACTTCCCCGTCGTAATTTTGAACAATAAACTAGAAAAATTGTAAACCGTATAAAAGGTTTCGCCTGACTCCCACTTACTTGACTTCTTCACCGCTGCTAATGTCCATCCACACTCTCCTAGAGTCTTCGTGGCCAGGGGTATCGCCAACAGCAGCGCACGGGGCGCGGGAGTATTCGCACAGGAGTGCAGGCACCTCGACTCGACCCCCCTATCGCACTCTGGCTATTTCAGACGTGCAGCCTTATTTCACCGACGACTACCTATGCCTCCCCCCTCTATACCTCACTTCGGCCCGCTTCGACCCTAAAAGCAAATTTGAAATCTGCCGCGCTTCACCGGAGATGAGGTGTGTGTGTGTGTGCCGATGTTGATCGCCTCACTTCGCGCCGTTTACGACCCAATAA
>NW_026267184.1:885472-885791 GCF_000697945.3 Frankliniella occidentalis | reverse complement strand
CTCCCCTTCCTCTCTCCCCCGGACTTGTCTACGAGATCAGAGCCTCTGATTTGTATGTTTAGATAAACGATTGCCGCCGCCGCTGTGCCGCTTCCCTTTTCCTTTCCATTTCCTCTCCTTTTGAAACTGGTTCAATTTTCCACTCCCCTGCGCACGCGCCGCCCCTCTCCCCCTCCCTTCTCCCACTCTCTGTCACTCTTTCTGTCTCCCTCTATGCCCGCCGCCTGCCTCTCCCTTGAATCACAAACACTACAGCGTCCCTTATGAGATGCCGCGTCGCTCGCCGTGTACGCCCCCGCCCCCGCATGCTACCCCCTCC
>NW_026267184.1:877388-885422 GCF_000697945.3 Frankliniella occidentalis | reverse complement strand
CGCCGCCCCCTCCTCGCCGTGCCGCCCATAGCAGCACACAGAACACGCCACCGAGCTGGATAGAACGGGGCGGCGCCGCCAGCGCTCACGGAGCAGGACGAGACACATACATTTAATGTGCTGGAAATTATAACTGACAGTTTGTCTTACTTCCTCCCGTCCCCCCTCCCCTCCACTACTCCCGTTGCGTGCGTGTGACTTAGCGCGCGCGGCGCAATCTTGTAAATGGCATCCACTAGGGCCTAAGTGGTCGTATAGAGCTCCCGGGGCGGCGGGGTGAGCGCGCGCCCTACGACCTGACCTGCCCCGCCCCTCGCGCCGCTTTGCTTTGCTTCACCACCACCGCCGCCGTGATGATCGTCGTCGGTCCTCCCCCCCCCCCACCCGCGCGCATTACAAGTCGCAAGACGCATGCGCCGAGGCGTAGTGCGCGAGTGCATTCAGTTGTGTTTACGAGTGGAACGCGATTCCATTCAATCAGGACACCACACAGAAACATGCCGAATGGGAGGTGGTAATTAGCGAGAGGATGGTAGCACCGCCACACGCCGCCGGCGCCCCCCCCCCCCCTCTCGACTCTCAACCCATTATGGGTCTCTGCTCTCTCTTAGACTAGAGCGCCACGCCACGCCGCCCCGGAGATACCATCGGCACGGCACGGGGGAGGTAATTTCATATTTCCCTTCTCTCTCGGTGTCTCTGTCTCTCTCCCTCTCGGGTGGTGGTGGTGTTCGCCAGAGAGAGCAACACCCTCTCGCTATTTTACACCACCGCCGCCGCCTCTGTCCCACCGAGCTAAGAAGGGAATTTGTCTTGTCCTTTGGTGATTTCAACAAGCAGAAATAAGGAAGAGCGAGAAGAATGCGGAAGGGCTCGGCTAGTGGCGTAGCACGGTTCCTTCACTAAAAATTCTAGCGTACACTGATTTTTACGTTTTCCTTGATTTTTTGTGATTTTTGTGATGTTTTGTGATTTTTTTGTTGATTTTTCTGACTTTTTGTTGACTTTTTCTGATCTGTAGGGGATTTTTTCATGATTTTTTAATGATTTTTTCTATGGGTGTACACTGATTTTTTTGAGTAAACGACCCCTCGGCGTAGCCTTAGCGGTGAGCAAGCGGCTCACGTCGGTCCCGGAAGCAAACAAACAAATGCAGAACGCGCGCGGCACACGGCGTCAGTTCTGTTCGGCGCGTCCGAGCGTGAGGTCGCCCACCTGACCCGTTCCCCGATTCGATTCGAAAATCAACGTGGAGCGCCGCCAGCACATTACGTAAATAAATAGGACATTTCCTGCTTGTTTGGGTTTGAAACAAAACGGTTAAAAACACCGATTTTTAGCAGATGATACCTTGAAACACTTTATACTTAACATTAAAATACATTAGTAATATCAAGGTGTCAGCAGCTTTAACTCTCCATAGTGGAAGAGAGGTAAAAGAGAATCAAGCGGAGACCAGGAAAACAATTTCTTTGGCGCTGGCGGGACCGTGTCCGGGTGAGTGTCGCGCCAGCCCCCTCCCCTGCCTAACAATACTGGGGCTCTGGCGGGACCGTGTCCGAGTGAGTGTCGCGCCAGAGGCCCCTCCCCTTACCCTCCAACCCTGCCTAACAATACCTAGGCTCCCGCGGCTTCGCTTCCCCTCCCTCCCCGCCGTCCCCTCTCTCCGCAAGTAAGACCTTAAAAAAATTATGCAAAACCACTAGAAATAAAAACCATATTACGAATATTAAAGCGCAGGTATACTATGGTATTAAATTGGTATCATCTGCTTTCAAGATAGATTCTTGATTTAGATTTTTTCTGTCAAATCAGTCAGTAGCTCGTGTCCATATTTGTGAGGTTATGAGGCCGATGTCTCACATCAGTTCCGCTATGCCTTTCTTGTGAGCCCTCCCGTGTCTGACGTTGACCGTGGTCGGGGTGATCCGGTGGGTGCGTCTGAACGTCTCTGAACCTGTTTGGGGGCCTCTGCCGCCTCCGCCAGGCAGGCAGAGTGGGCCGGCCGGCCAGCCAGCCACGCAGCCGCCACCGCCACCGCCACCCCCCGGCATCGTGTTGCAGCCGGTGGCCGCGGCGCGCCGCCTCCTCCCGCCCTTCAGTCGGGGGTTGACTCCCGCACGGTCCGCACGGCTGAGCAGCGAGCTCGCTCCGGTCCGCGCCCCGCGCACACCGCCGCTCCGGTCGCGATCGCAAGGACGACGACGAAGCGCCGCCGCCGTCGTCTGCTGCCGCCGTCACGGTGCGTCGACGAAAATAATAACAACGACAACAACAACAACCAGTGGACCGCCAGGAGGGCGCCGTCGAGTGCAGTGCAGTGCTAGTGTGTCGGTGTGCTCGTCGCGGTGGTGCTGTTGGAGGCCGCGGCCGGGCCCCGGGGCCGCGCACGTACGGCGCTCGTCGTTGGCGATGCCTGCGGCGGCACGGCGTGGCGGCTCCTCCCTGCTTGATTAGAGGCCCGCGGCCGGTGCTCCCCGGGGTACACTTGGCGGAGAAGGGGTGCTCCTCCCTCTACTCCCGGCGCCGGGCAGGGCCGGGTGCACTGGCCCCGACGACGACGGAGCCCGAGGCCGGCGATGGCGCCCGAGCGGGCGGCGTGCTCCCGGCGACCACCTAGGATTACCTCTCTGGGTAAGTACTTGCAAACTGTAGTAATGGCGAGACGAGGGGGGCTCTAGCCGTGCGCGCTGCTGCTGCTGTGGTGGTATGGTGCAGGTGTGCAGAGAGGCGACCCGGTGTGCCACCCAAACTGCGCGCTCTGGCTTTTTATTTGAGCAAATAAAACCTCGATATAAAACCGTTCTGTTGATGTCACCACCATCACGAACTTTCCACGGGAAACATAACGCCACACCTCTCTGAGCGGGTGGCCTTCTTCATTCATTCAAAAAATAAAAATAAAAATGTTTTGCAATGTTGATTGGAATTCTCTAAGATATCGCTTAGATATCAGAGAATTCATGCAATTCTTCAATGAAATTTTACTGGGAATTATTTTCTGTTGTTTCCCCTTCTATTACACTCTACACTTAAAGTACAAATTAATTTAACACTTAAAATCAGTTTTACACCAATGGCAATGTATCTGAACTTGTGTTAGTTGGTAACACTGGCTATGCAGAAGTTGGTATTTTGGAGAGAGTGTGTGTTGGGCATTCCCTTTCAACTACCCGCATCTTAGGCACTTAGGCGTCGCTCAGTAACGTCTCTTTATTTGCGAAACGTTCTAACTACTACTACTACGTACCGGCTGTACCAGAGCCTCTTCGACCGCAGACGCCATTTAACGCCACATAGTGTGGGTAAGCAAACCTGTAACTATCCCAGCTAGAAATGAAATTCGAATTGACGTCGTCTCGACGACCATGTTTACATCGACGTGTCGAATCGACTTTCATTTCTGGCTAGGTGTAGGGCGACTTTTAAAATACCGTGTTTGTGTAACCAATAAGGTGTTAATCTGCGCGATTAATTAGTTTGATGTCGGTTACGGGGCCAGGCCACTGATAAACGGCGGGGGGCGGGGGGCGCGCTGCACCGCGCTGCGCCCCGTGACCAACCTGTTACAGTGCGGCTGGTCGTGGCCGCCCTTCGCCGAGCGTGGCGGCCGAGCGTGGCGGCCGATCGTGAACCGTGAGCCGAGCGTGAGCCGAGCGTGAGCCGAGCGTGAGCGGCGATGATGAGAGTCCGCGTGTTGTTTTTGCGAGGGTTTCAGAGACCCGGGATTACTATTTGCCCTGGCACGGCTGCGGGGCGGCGCGGCGGCGCGCGAGCGTGCGAATGCCGCGCGCCCCAGAGAGGGGGCTGTAGTGGCGGTGTGGGAGGGTTGGGGGGAGGGATAAATAACCCGGCTGTGTATCCATTTGTTTTGATGCGGGATGCGTGGCGGGGTGCCTTCCTACTAGTTTGCGTTCACTGAAACAACTAACCCATAGCTCACTCCCTATCCCTCTCTCTCTCTCTTTCTGACACTCTCTGACTACCACCCTCTCTCACCCCTCCCCCTCCCCTTGCTTACTCCTCGCTCTTTTACTCACTGCCAGTCGCAAAATAATTAATCCAACGCACTCCATAGCTGCCTGGGGTGGGGGAGTGGTGGGGGGTCAGTAAGGGGAAAAGGGTTATACAGCGCTTACCTGTCCGGCTTTAAAATTAACCCCCGCCGTTCATCACACAGCGCGCGGGGGCCGGGCGGCGTGCGCGCGGACTCGCGGGATTCGATAAACTGGGCGCCAAAAAACAAAATACAACCAACGCGCGCCCCCCGCCCGCACCGCGCGCGCGCACCCGCACCCGCAGCAGTAGCTCAAACACACATACACAAAATACACTCTGCGGGACAAATAAAATAAGGTAAAATAACTCGCTTGCTGCAAGAATAAAATGATGTAGCTTTGCGTTTCTCTGGGGTGGTGTGTGTGTGTGGGTGCGGGTGTGATTTTTAACCCGACCGCACCTCCACGACCCTCCCGCCGCCGCCCCCGCGTGGACCCCCGACACGACCCGGAGGTGGTGCTGTTTGTCGTGTACTCCATTGATGGCGCGGCCCCCCCCCCCCGCGGCCCCGACGCGGATTTACGACTGTGATCGGGCTGGCGGATACGCAGACACCGGGCCCCGCCGGCCGGCCCCCCTTGGGACGCGCAAATGTTTCCGCAAACATTTCCCCATCATCCCTCTCTCGCACCCCTTCCTCTCATCCTCGTCCGCCCCCACCACCACCACCACACTCGATCCAGCGGCAGACAGCAGCAGGTCGGCACGACGGATGCGCCAACCAGACCCCACGGCTCTGCTCAATGCTCATAATACGTCTGGGGATCAGTTGGCGACCCCCACCCCCCACCGCCCCACACACTTCCGCTACCCCTTCCACACCGCGCTCTTTGCTAAAAATGAAGGGGCTGAAAAGATAAAAGGGTAGGCGGATATGGGGGGTGGGGGAGGCGGCGGTGGGCACACTGCGCCATCGTCAATCCACATGCTCTCGTACGGCTGTATAAATCTGCCACTTTCCTTAAATGTATGGGGGAGCTGGGCCGCAAGCGCGGGAATGAAACAAGCAGGCCCGCCCTTCCGCCAAACGCAGTTGCCGGCTCCACTTCGCTGCGCCGGCAACTCCGTTCGGCAGGGGCCGGGCCTGCTTGGCCTGCCGGCGGCGATGGTCGGGCCTTCGGCCCGACCATTTCAGTCCCGCGAAATGCTGAAGATCATAACCAAATAAATAATGTGACCGGTAAATCACTTTGCATATTTGGGTAAACTAACTTCCGGTGGGGGGCCTGCGGCCCTAGAGATTTGCTCCTTTCACATGACAAAAGACTGTAACGGGGCAACACCGTGACTACACCCCACCCTTCTGCTTTGCTTCAGAAAAATACAAAAAAAAAGAACCAGCGCAGTTTTTACATTGTATTGTTTGTCAAACAGTCTTAAAACTTGACTTTTTGCCATTGTTTTCAATATATCCACCTCTAGGGCCGAAACAGTGAAAGAAACGGCAAATCCGAGGGTAGTTCCTGATTCAGAATGTGTTGTTTTGGGGGGGTACTTCCTCTTCCATTTTACGATTGGAAGCCTCCTAGTACGTCTTTATGTGCAACGTAGTCATTTTCTCCGTATTTCGGTTGAAAAAAGCACTCTAGCGCCCAAACGGTGCAAGATAGAGTGGAACGGACAAAATTTTCGCCCAAAGGGCTCTACTTTTACGAGTTACCCCTTAGGAGACCATAAAAAAAATATTTTTTTCCTACTTTTTAGACCAACCCCTATTTCTTTGTTACCCCCTTTCATCCCCTTAGGGGTGGTTGCCAGGATTTGCACCAGGCGTTTCGTTGTCCAGGAGTGACCCCTAAGATACCCTGAAATTTTCAGACCTCTAGCTCATCTCCTTCCTCTTACACGGACGACGGACGGACGGACGGACGGACGGACACGAGAGCGGTTGCATAAGCCCGCTTTAATGCTTTTTTAAAAGCAGAAGGGCGGGCTAAAAAGGAAGGAAAGTAAACTGTTTCTCTCCGCAGGCGACATGAGGAGAAGATGAAAAGTTTTATCGACGCCAAATATCCTGAGGAAAACAGAAAAGTAAAGAAAGTGCGTTACGCTGATTATTGCTTTGAAAGACATGTAAACATGTCTGTGTTTTATTTTTTGTCGTTGAATTTTAACCACCATCAGGTGTGATGTAGGAACATGCGTGCTGGCGTCCCCCGGCCGCTCTCCCTGGTCCTCGCACCTACCGCAACAGGCCCGCGGGTGTGGGCCGCACGTCCAAGGGGTTGTTAGCTTGGCTTTTACTGCCTGGCGGTGGTTTGGGGGTGGTTTGGGGGGCACTACTCCTACTCACGGAGCTGGCGGCCGAGCCCCTCTCGTGCAGAGCAGGCCGGCCCGGCCAGACGGGCCCCGGGCCCCGCACACTACTGGGACAACTACTAAGTTGTGTGGGATCAGGTGGCTGCGTGTGTGTGTGTGTGTGTGTGTGTGTGTGTGCGCGTGTGCGTGTGCGTGTGCGTGTGCGTGTGTTGGGCGCGCGATGGGGGGGCTGATTCCCCCTCCACCCTCCTCCACCGCTCCCTTAGATTAATGTCAACAAACCCCAGACCTGATTGCCCCCTCCCCCTCTCCTCTTCCCTCCTCACCACCTCAAGACTCTCTCCCACGGCAGCATGGCCCCCTCTGATACCCCCGGCACGGCACCTCCTCGCCTTTGCAGTGTTGACGTAAATTTATCGGCAATAATGTTAGGGCAGCGCCAGGATGACACTAGCGTAGTGCAGCACACTGTGTGCTCTGCCGCTGCTCCGCCCCGCCCTGCCACGCCCCGCGGAGGGCGAGTTAGGCGAGGCGGGGGCACGGTGTGGGGCGGCCCCGGGAAATATATCACTGGTGCGGCGGATAGCCCCCTTGTGCCCTCCCCTCCCCTTCCCCCCCACCAGTGTGCCAACCGCACGCCCTGCTCAACACTTTTGCAAAGCGCGCGCGCGCCTCTCCCTTCCTCCCCTTTCTTTTCCCCCTCCCGCACCGCTCCTTCCTCCTGTCTTCTCCTCCAGCCCTCTCCCCCACTTTCCCCGTCCTCGCCGCCTGTCGGCCTCAGTCCTTCCTGTGACGGCTCCGAGCCGGCTATTGCAAACTCGCGTCCGACCTCCTTCCTCCCTAGCTCTCCCTCATCCCCTGGCCTCCTCTGCCCTCTGCCCTCCTCCCCATCTCTCCCGCTACCCCTCTCCCTCCGCGGGCCCGGGCGCCCGCAGGTGGGCAGGCCCGCCGGCGCTGCGGGTCGCAGTGGTTGCCTACCGCCGAGGCGCTCGCCGCCCGGCGCTGCTCCCGAGCCCTGCTCGTGTATCTCCGGAGGCCGCCTCGCATGCAAATGGGGGGCGGGCGCCGCCAACGCCAAGCACTGCGCCGAGTCCAAGTCACGGGCTCTCCTGCTGCCGCTAGTACTCTGTCCTAGGATCGGGAATTTCCGGAAAATTCCCGAATAATTCTGGAAAATTTTGGAAAATTCCTAAAAGTTCCGAAAAAGTTCGAAAAATTCCAAAAAAATTCTGAAATAGATCCGCAAAACTTTCAAAATTTGTCCGTAAAATTTCCAGCAAATTTCTCTTTTTTGGAAATTTACCAGGGCTTCCAACCCTACTCTGGAGCCCCGCATGGAACCGAACGTGTGAAGAGTTAGGCCAACCGCGAGCCAGTTTAATCGGCGGGTAGTAACACTTTTTCGTGGGCCTCTTAATTAGTTTTGTGTTTTATATTTTGTTGTTTTCTTTATTTCGACCGCGCGCTGCCCTCGCTTTCGTTGCACGGCACGGGTCGGTATTCATTATGGGTCTGCTCATATCCAGGCGGAAGTTTGCAATTAGATTGTAGGGACAGAGGGAGAGAGAGGGAGAGAGAGAGAGAGAGAGAGAGAGAGAGAGAGAGAGAGCGTCCGCAATTAAAGGGTGAGCCGTCAGCGAGTTTAAACACCGTGCTTTTCCTCAGCTTGTTACTGTAATCTAGCTAGTGACCCTGCCCTCCCCCTCCCCCTCCCCC
>NW_026267184.1:875471-876858 GCF_000697945.3 Frankliniella occidentalis | reverse complement strand
CCCCACCTCACCCCTCCCCACCTTTGCCCCAGACGCCGCGTCTATCCGGGGCCCGACGGTTATTGCGGGGGAGCGGGGGCGATGAGTAAGTGGAGGCCGTGGAGGCTAAATGTGGAGGCCGGCCTCCGCCCGCCTCGGGTAGGGCAGGGGCGCAGGCCGCGCGGCTGGACCGCTGCTAAGCGGCTTGGAGGCCTGCGGGCCGGCCTCGGCCCTCACCGCCGCACGCCACAGTGCGTGGGCGGGCAACTCTGGTCTGGTCTGCCGTTGTGCGGGCTCCCTTTGGCGTCCCCTTGGCGATCCCTCTTGGTGGGGTTCCCCCGGTGTCCCCTCCTCGGCCTTGCCTCTGGCTTTTCCTTGGCCTTGCCTCTTCCTGCCCCGCTTTTGCGGCCTTCCCTCGGTGTTCCCTGGTCCTGGACTGCGTCTCCTAGAGTTGTGTAGGGTCTTCCGTCGGCCTTCTCTGGTCTTGCCTTCGTCTTGCGGTGTCGGCCTCATCCGCTACACTAGCGATCGGGTTGGGGTGTGGCGGCGGGGCGGGTCAGCCTGCAGGGCGGGGCCCTCAATCCAAGGCCGTGCGCGGGCGTTCTGCTGGAAGGTTGCCCCCACCGCCCTCCTCGGTGGACCCGGCTGGGATGAGGGCGTGGTGGCGGGGTGGGGTGTTCCGGATCGGGGCGGAGTGAAGTGGGGCGGGGCGGGACCTTGGGTGCGGTGCGTACGACCTTCTCCCCTAGTGCCCCGCCCAGCACGGACGGATAAAACGGTCCAACAGTTCTGCGCTCACGGCCTCCACGGTGTGGGCGCGTGTGCCGCTGCCTCGGATGCTTTTGACGCCCTTGGTGGCGGGGACGGCCCGAGCGCCGGGGCACGGGTAGGTGATGGTGGGCACCGTGGTGCCCCTGGCCGAGGCCGTCGCGGTGCTGGAGGCCCTGCGGATGCATCCCCCTGATGGTGCCCGGTCGGCCAGAGCACTGAGGCAGTGGTGGTAGGTGATATGGTGGGTACTGTGGTGCTGGCCGAGGCCGCCGCGATGGTGGTGGAGGCCCTGCTGCCGCTGCAGCCCGCTGGATCTCTGCCAGGGGACGCGACCTACAGCCGGTCGCGCGGGTGCGAGGGGGTGGGGTTGGTCGGGGGCCGCTTGCGGGGCTCCGCCGCTAAAAACATCTGCCGCGGAACAACCCCCGTCCCTTCTCTCCCCCAACCCCCTCACTCTCTGGGGGGCCACCACCACGATCCGCACGCACGCAACTCCAAATTGCCGTCTCGAACAGTTGCCCGTTGCCGAACAACCCTGGGACTGGGACCGACTGCTGTGTTGCTGCTGCTGCTGCTGCTCCGACCAGTTTCACCGCCTGGCCCGGCGCCTGGCGACCACTTCCTCGACCCCCATCCC
>NW_026267184.1:871557-874150 GCF_000697945.3 Frankliniella occidentalis | reverse complement strand
GAGAGAGAGAGAGAGAGAGAGAATGTGCGTGTGTGTCCGTGTTCGATTTGGAACAAGCCGTGGGAGAATGGGCACGTCGTCCAAAGGGGCCCTGGCCGTGCCGCACATGGACGGAGAGGAGAAGTTGGGGGGAGGGGGGCGCGGGGCACATCCCCGGCGGCGGCAGCGAGGACTGACTGTGTGCCTCACCCACACAGTAAAGGTAACCTTTCGTCATCATTGAAAAAACAAAAAACAGATTGACAGTTTTAAACAGTAATTTTGTGTCTCTCGCCTTACAATCGAATCGACCAAAAGATTTGCTTCTTTTCAAATTGTGTAAATAAATGGCACCAGCGACCAGTGTCAGTTACAAACTGTTGCAAAATCGTAGTTATTTTCTTTACAATGGTACACTCTTATTTCTAAGCAGTGCGTGACAAAAGTCACAAACACTTAAACCGTGTCCTAAACATGCCATATCCGGTGGGATCGACTGTGCCGTGCCCTGCTAAAGCTGGAGGGATTGATTGTGATAGTGATGGTGATTGTGATAGTGATGGTGATTGTGATAGTGATGGTGATTGTGATAGTAATTGTTTATTATTGCCCCCGGGGTGCGCGCGTGCGGCCCGACCGCAAGCTCTCCCCACCACCACAGATCGCAGGCATTACATCACACCCGGTTGTATCCCGCCCAGCCAGGGGGGGAGAACCTTGTCATCGATTTCAGCTGGGCGGAAATTATGTGCATGTCTTCTGTCCTTCGTGACGGGAACGCTTTTCGTATCGGCGGCTTGCTGGCCGCGGGGCTGAGCCCGCGACAAACAGGGCCAGCAACAGCGGGGCCAACTAGCGAGCCGGCCGGCCCCCGCCCAGGGCTCGACAGGTCACGTGATGCAGGCGGCTCTCTGGCAGCTCTCAGACAGCCCTCAGGCAGCCTTTAGGCAGCCCTCAGGCAATCCACGTTTGATCCTCGGTAAATACTCGGTCAATCCTCGGCCAATCCTCGAGCAATCCTCGAGCAATCCTCGAGCAATCCTCGAGCAATCCTCGAGCAATCCTCGAGCAATCTTTGGGCAGTCTTCGGGGCGGGGGCAATCCTCGGGCAACACTCAAGCAACCCTTGGGCAGCCGTAGGTCAGCCCTAGGGTAGCCCTCGGGCAGCCCTCATGCAGCCACCAGGCAGAGCGACCATCAGCCAACCAGCCAAACCCCAGCCAAACCCCAGCTAAACCCCTGCCAAGCCCCATCCAAACCCCTGCCAAGCCCCAGCCAGCACCCAGCCAGTCCGCTGCGCTGCCAGGCGGCCGGGTGGCCTACCCTCGGTCTCGCGGGCGCGCAGCGCTGCGCCGCGGCTCCTGCTGTCCCCCCTTCTTACCCCCGGTGCGCTTTGAACTGCACTACGGTGGTATGGCTGTTTTGCCTCTTTGGTTGCCCTTTAAAGATTCTTTTAACACTTTCCTCTGAAGTAAAACAACTGGCCCTGACTTTTTCGATTTGAGTTAAGTAAAAATCAAGGAAAAGAAACAAAAAAGAAACAACATTAATAATGAAGTTAGAAATGTCAAGTTGAGCACGCAGCAGGGTGTTGTGCCGGGAGTGGAACTGTCTACATCACTGAGGAGGGCGCGCGCGCAAAAGCCTCCCCCGGCGATGCTGTTAAATTTTACTACACCATTTGATGTAATGAAGTTCATTATCCGAGGAGCGCACTGCTGGCCCCGTGAGCGGCCCGTGGTGAGCGGCGCCGGGGAGTCAATAAGAGACTTCCGCCCCAATGCTCTCGAGGATCTCCGCACTTATTACCACCCCCCTGGCACTCACGCCCCGATACTTCACCTCCCTCCTCTCCTCTCCCCTCCCCCAACACCACCTCGGCTCTGAGAGATGGAGCGTACACATCGGTACGATGGCCCGCCCGTTTTATATCTGTTTTCCCTCTCTCGCGCCCAGTTTCCCCTCTTTCCTATCATCCTCTCTTTCCTTTAACCCAATCTTGCGCCTGCGCCCACATAGGGTAAACCTACCTAACATGGATCAGGTACCAAACATGGATCATTTCTGTTTGGCGGGTTCTAACTTCTGATTGGGTCGACCGATTTGAAAATTTGAAAGTTCCTCAGGTAGAGGACTATGTGTGCAACAGAATTTGTATGTGGCAATTTATTGTCTGCTCGCTCTCCTGCCCGCTGGTGCGCGCCGAAAAACAGTCTGCACACCAGACCTCGTCATAGCGCGCCAAAAGACAAGGCGACATACATGGTTCTACTTATTTCCTGTTTGTAAGGAAACTAACCGGTGGAATCACTTGGTACTCGATGAGAAGACGTTTTAAAGTATACCTTTTAAGACTCTGAAGATTTTGATCCTTTACCGTGAGTATTTTTAAAATGCGGGTAGGGGTAAAAACATAGAATTTCAACCCTCCTCAAATAACTTCTTTAGTTTGCGCCTCAAAATCAGTCATTAGAAATCGTTCATGCGTGATGCCACTTTGCACACGGCAAAATATGGCCGAAATAAAGGGATTGATGCAAAAAAGCATCACAAATTTGTAATAGGAAAATTTTTACAAGCGTTTACATCTTCAATTGCGCCTTACGAGAGGTCC
>NW_026267184.1:860205-865941 GCF_000697945.3 Frankliniella occidentalis | reverse complement strand
AAAGCAGCGCAGCACACGACTCTGCTCACACCTCTCTCTCACCTAACCCTCTCCAACCCCACCCTCTCCATTTCACCCGTCCGCTCTCTCTATCTCACCCTCCCTCTCTCACCCTCCCTCTCTCACCCTCCCTCTCTCACCCTCCCTCTCTCACCCTCCCTTTCTCACCCTCTCACGCCACTCTATCACCCTTTCTCTCCACGCACATTACGCACATATCGACCGCGATGATAAATTTTGATTACATCGAAACCTTCTCCTTACGCCGCTGCTATACAGCCGCCCCCCCCCCCCCTCTTACAGCCGCCGGGCCCGCCCCCTGGTCGGAGCAGTTTATCACGAACGATAATGATAATTGATAAATTTAAAACTCGCGCGTGCAGTGCGTGCGTGCGTGCGTGCGCGCGTGCGCGTGAGTGTGTGCGGAAAGGGGGTTGAGTTACTGCCGTCCATACGCACAACCGCTCCTCTCTATTCACGAGTGTGCGTGAGCGTGTGTGCGGCTGTTGAGGAAGCTTCTGAGAGGTGTTCTCAGGTACGCTTCACGTTTCATATCATTCACGCGCCACACCTCCCAACCACCTCACCGCGGCGAGAGGAGGCGTTCTGTGGAGCGTGGGGATAATGAAGTGCCAAGCGCGGCGCCTCTCTCTCTCTCTCTCTCTCTCTCTCTCTCTCTCTCTCTCTCTCTCGCACGCCGCTTGTGTAATTAATGGCGGAGCATTTCCCTATCTCTTTCATCGTCGCGCAGGTGTTTGTTCGCTCACCCACTACCAGCAGAAGCAGACCAGCAGCAAAGCTACTCCCCCTCCCCTCCCCTCCCGTCCCGTAGGCGCCGTCGTCGAGGCACAAAGAACAAGGGCACAGCCAGTGACAGCTTCATCGTAATGACGGATCATCCACTTGCGTGGCAACCCGTGCCGCGGCGGCGGGCGGCGGCGGTAGAGAGAGAGAGAGAGAGAGCGAGAGAGAGAGAGAGAGCGAGAGAGAGAGAGAGAAAGAGAGAGAGAGAGAGAGAAAGAGAGAGCGAGCGAGCGAGAGAGAGAAGAGGGGGCATTAATTAATGAACGAGTGCGGCCAGCGACCGGCGCCGAGTTTTATCACGTAGATGATTATGATGAGGGGTGTTAGAGACACGCGGATGTGTCGCGCCGCTTTACAATTTAATGTTCTTTTTTTATTGTTATTTTGCCATGACGCCGGGAGTGTTTGGGTAATAGTAATTATGGCGTTTCGTTATTTTCTTTTCGCATATTATGTCAAAATTCCTCAACACGCCCGCTTTAAACGCCGTTGTTGCGTCTCCAATGTCGGCATTCCTTTGGAACCTGCCAAAAGGAGGCCAAAAACAGTCTCCAATGGATTGTCAACGTTGGCAATTTTTAAGGGATTGTCAAAATTCACTCTCTTAGAGATTGTCAAAATTGGCAATCGCCTCAAAACAATAAAAAAAGTATCAAAAAATTGCGATATTTTGGAGAGCCAAGGGACCGACCCCGGTGATTCCCAGCCGCCTTCGAAGCACTAATTCAGTGGAATATTATACTTTTATTGTCTGCCCCAGCAACCCTCAGACGCGATTATATCATTCGCCCGACGGAGAGAGGGATGCTAGTAAAAGAGACCGGGGGCTCTACACTGCTCTGCGGGCCCAAGCCGAGACGATATTTTAATTGGGTCGTTGGAGGCTCATTAGTCACCTCAAAAGGCAGCACGGCGTGTCGGCCTCATCGCCCGGCCCCGCGGCCGCTCCGCATCCCACACGCACGCCATGCCAAAGGACCGGATGGAAAAAAAAAAAAAAAATGAAAAAAATGAAAGGGGTTGAAAAGGGTTATTTCCGCAAAGCGTTTTTTGAAAAACTTGTGACCACGTGCGCTTCGCCCTTTTTGTGTGACTTTTTTTACTAGGCAGGCGGCTGCGCCTGCGCGGCGGTGCGTGTGTTTGGCGAGGGGCCTATACAGACCACTTTGGGGAGTCGCAACTCCCCCCCTCTCCCCCTTCCGCAGTTCCGCCGTTCCGCCCCCACGGCCTGCCATACCGCGCGACCAGACTTGCGGGACTAATAGGTCCAGTAGAGGAGCTGCTCGGGGGAAGAAAAGGTGAAGAGAGGGTAGGTAGGAGAGGAAAAAAAAAAAGATTCCAAATTGTTGGGGAAGGGGGGGGGGGTAGGGAGGATGAGCTCTTGCACCAGTGCGGGCTAATAACTCATCTCCATTCACAAAGAGGGCGACGAGATCAAAAGTTTTATATCACATCACCCGCTCTTATTCTGGAGGGAAAATGCATCAGCTCTCCTGCGCCCTCCCCCTCCACCCCCCTTTTCTCAACAAGTTCTTTTTTTTTTCATTTCTATTTCTTTTAGGACCGTGTCTGGCGGTTTCCTTAAAGGCGTCTTCTAAAATGCCAGAATATAAACTGTTTCCTTCGTCCCCTTCCCCCACTCATCACATCCATCTTTTTTTCACCCCCTCTGCTGCTCTGCTCCGATCGCGCTTTTAGTCAGTATTGCCTCGAAAGTAGCGCAAAGGCGGTGCCAGTGCACAGCAGTGGTGTCGGCACACGATAGTATACCAAACCCTTTCCTCTTTTGCACTGCCATTATGCGCTCTCTTTCTAATCTGGAACCATTATCGAACTCGGTCTCTATTTTACTCCATCTTCTTCCGTCTCTCTCTCTCTCTCTCTCTCTCTCTCTCTCTCTCTCTCTCTCTCTCTCTGCGGCGGGGCGGCAAGTCACCCAAGAACTCCCCTGCCTCTCTGTGAAGTCGACCCTGCCCCTGTGAAAGCTGTAATTTTAAACCTCTCTTCGCCCCCCCCCCTTCTCTTTCTCTTTCACGCTCTCGCCTGTCATCTGAACTGCCGCCCTAGCACTTGTAGTAGATATGCTCTGACGACGACGTCGACCAATTTTACGCCGTCTGAACAGCCCAGAGCCGACAAGAAGTATTTGTAAGTATATATTTCATATATGAGAACAATTTAAAAAAATACAAGTAAAACATCGACACACTATTTCGGATTCGTGAGCCAACAACGCTGACGATCGACCGTGCTCGCCGGTACCTGACTTCTGGTCGTGCTGGTTGGTAGGTATTTCCCGGTATACCTCCATGTTACGTCGACGTTGTGTACAAACCAGTTTGGCGTTCGACAGAGCGCGTTCCGCCCCGCCTTGCTCCAGGGAAGTAAATACTTGATGCAGCCGCATCTGGTCTCCGCACACGGTAGCGGGGGCTTGCCTGGTTCTGGTTACGTCCTGCCACGGACTTTTATTTTGTCAATGTGGGACAACAACAATGGTGTCGAATACAAACAATATGTTCGGCTTGCTGCGCCGTGCGAGTAGTGGTTTGTTATGCTTCCTTCTTGCTTTTTTTCGGCTTTTAGAGAATTAAGTGGTAAGAAAAAGTGCCACGATTTCTGTAGAATTTCAATTAACAATTTTGCAAATCTTCTTTTACAGAACATGTCCTGCTTTACGCTGAGGAATATTTTTCGCACTGGTACTTGTTGGGCTGTCCAGCTGACTGGCGGATTTGGGGGGTTGAGGGCCTTGATCCTTGCTGGAAATGGGCGGGCTAGAGTTATGTAGAAAAGGAGAGGAGAGAGAGAGAGAGGAAGAGGTGGCTTTTAGGAAAATAACTTGACGCTTCCGGCACGTAGGGCAAAGTAGAAAAAATAAAACGAGATTCAAATTACCCACCATGGCTCGACCCATAGCCATCACCCCCCTTCCCTCCACTAGTAGTGCCCTGTGTAGTTAGTGCATGCGACCCCCCCTCCTCGCCCCCGGGGGGGGGGGGGGAATATGCAACTAGAAATTTGTTGACGTTTCTAAATAAGTATACGAACAGAATGTCAATAATCATATAATTTTATGAATTCTTTCGAAAATACTACCTGACTTTGGGGACATTCGGTAACTTTTACTCCATCTACGAAAACGTTTGCAACTTATGAGGAAGAATTTTTTGATCCGCTACACATTTGAAAGCAAACCCGCGCAGGAGGAAAGGCAATTTAAACATTGAGAATGACAAGAGTTCGACCAGTTCGACGGGAAATAAAACGACGACGCCTATAGCTGCGACAGGTACGAGCCCCACACGCGTCGCGACGACGCTAAGGGGCGTCAACTTTAAAATATTCAGTTCAACTTGTTATGCGCCGGGGGATGAGTTGATCTCTTAGTTTTATGAGGTCGTGTCCTGGGCCGCCGCGCCCCTGCACCTGCTCCTCCGCTGCTTCACGCTGCCAAAACTTTGGCCGCCTCTCCCTCGTGGAGGCGGCGGCGGAGGCTACTTCTCGCTCCCTTAAATTACCCGCGCGCACCCATACTGCTGCCGCCGCCGCCGCACCAGCCGCTTTACGCTTTTTCACTTTAGTTTTTAAATTGGAAAATAAACACGAAATAAGATATTCACTCCTAACTTTATTCCGTTACTTTAAAATTTAAGAGTGTTCCGTGAAGTTACACAGCACGTCACATTCAAGCCACGTGGCCGCGGCAGTCGCGGTTCTGTCATGTGTCTGTGTGCAACTCCCAAATAAACACTTATGCTTGACAATTGTTTCAAACTGACAGGTGTGTCACATAAATGTTGTGCACTTGCAAGTGTCGATCAGAAATGTAGAGCACCAGGCGCGGTATAAGGAGGGGGCGACAGGGGGGGGGGGGGGAGGGCGATCCCCTGTGGGTTGCCTACATACAGGGGTGTTGTAGCACAAATTGCCTACCTTTCAGGATGCTCACTAGATACGATGGGGAGGGGGGGGGAATCGCCCCCCCCCCCCTATACCGTGTAGAGCACACAAAAGTAATATGCGATTTGAAGTTGTGCACTTCTTAAAAAGCTAAGTTTGTGCTAAACACTTGCAAAAGTTAAACTGAGGATTGCACACTTTAAAGTGGCCGAGCAGGAAGGGTTAACATTTTTTTTCTTAACAGTGCACTTGTTCCGGAGTGCCCCCCCCCCCTCTTCCAAACGCAAGGACGGGTTGACCTCACGTCCCGTGCCCCCTCCTTCTTCGCTCCACATCCCCCCGGCCCGCGCGTCCGCACAGAGCACACGAACAACACGGCCTTTGCTGCTGTAAGTTTTGATGCAGGGAGAGGTTGGCGGCCGCGCGCCGCGTCAGAACCACCGCCCTTCTGTTCCCCATAGGGATCCTGCAGGGCGTAAGGGGGCGGCCTATTATAGGGGTGACTGGCGTGCCTCGGCGGGGGCGGGGGCGTCAGGCGAGGGAACACGGCCGCCGCACTGTGCGCGCCTGTTGAGATGCACGTCTGACACATGACCGCCCACGGGTACGGGGCAAAAGTGGTGGGGGTGGAGGGGTCTGATGCGGCGGTGAAGTGTACATAGCCCATACCAGACCCGGGGGCGGCCATTGAAGTTTGAAGAAGGCCAAAAAGGTTGCAATGGTAATGATAATTATGGGAGCCTTTACTCACGACGACGGTCACCGAGTTCACTGATTATAGTTGTACAGAGCCCGCTCTGCTACTGTTTAGCCGCACTGCTGCTGCTGCTCGGAATATCACGGCGACACGGTTGGTAATAGGGCGAGTCGCGCGGGTGCGGGGTGCGGTCGTTGTTGGTGTGGGCGAGGTTGGGCGGGAATAAGAAGAGTTTGGGGGGAAGGGGGGGGGAGCAGTCAGTTATGGCGCGAAGGCAGCTCCTTGGCCGCGCTGCCAAGTCATAACAGCAGGCGCGAACTGCCACATGGGAG
>NW_026267184.1:856413-858023 GCF_000697945.3 Frankliniella occidentalis | reverse complement strand
ACACTATTCTTCTCCGTAAATCAGTAATGTCTTTGACGGTCGCTTCATAACACGATTGTGTCGTTTTACTCTGATGTACATCATATTTTTTATTTTATTGTTTATTGTTTTTATTGTTGTTTCTTCTATGTCTCGATTCGGAAGAATTTTGGCGCCCGCCTGCGCGCGCGCGTCTGAGGCGGAAGTAGTTTCAACGGAAGTGCCGGCGCGCGGTGCACACGTATAGGGCTTATAAGCTCCCCCCCTCCCCCTCTGTTCCTACTGGTATTGCCTCTGGATATTGTTCTCTTTCGTGGCGCGGCGTGGCGGGGCGCGCTGCTACGTGCTTCAGGAGGAATGCCCGCCCCGCCTGGTGCCCCGCCCCGGCCCGCCCCGCACCACCCTGCCCCGCCCCACTCACGGCCCCCCTGTGCTTGCCACCTCCTCCTTTGTGACTGAATCTTTGATAGCAAGGCGCGCGTTGCGGGGGCGGGGCGCAGCGTGGCGTGGCGGCGCCTGGCGTGGGTGAGAATGCCATGCGCACCGCGCGACGTGCCCGCCTTTGTGTGTCACTGGTGCGGAGATCTATTCACGGTCCCGCCTTGTTCGAACGCCCACGCACATTATTCCAAAATTTAACGAACACAATTCTTTTTAATTTGTAGCAGATATGCCATTTTTTTCCGTTAAATTTTCTTTGTGATATGCAACATGCGCGCAGTAGATAAGTAGGACCATATCTATTGAATCGTGTTTCTTCTTTCAATTACGATTTTGGGGAAAGATCTTCTGTGCTTGTGCAATGTGTGAACTTCTAGCGAGGCGCCCGGAGCAGGCCCAGCAGCTGCGCTTTACAGGCTGAAGGTGAAGGTGGGCGCCACAAAGGCCTGGCAGGGCCAGGGCGCGGCCTGGAGTGGTGGGCTGGGGGCGACGGGCCTGGCGGGCCGGCCGGGCCTCCGCTCCTCCAGTCTGGAAGGCTCCAGGCCCTTGAATACGTCAAAGCCGGTGAAGGTGAAGACGATGAGGCTGCCGGGGCCCTTGAACGGCCGCCGCCGCCGCAGCAGCAGCAGCAGCCCGACGCGCGCAGGGGGTAGGGGTGGGTGACTGAAGGGGTGGGGGGTCCTCAGTGCTGCTCATTTGCAAGCGAAAAGAGACTTGGCGAGGACCACCCCCTCTCTCAACTAGTTTACCGAAGAGCAGAGCGGGAAGTTGTTTGGGAGGGGCGAACGGCCCCGAGGGGGTGGGAGAGAGAGAGAGAGAGAGAGAGAGGGGGAGAGGGCACTGACGTCCTCATATCTCAGAGGCCACACTTTGTAACACAAAACCAGAGTCCTTTTGACTGCAAAGCACCGTAAGACACCAGAAACTTTTGCGGGAACCGGACCCCCGTCGCATCGCGTCTCCGCGAGACGGGGGCGGGGGGCGGCGGGGGCGGCTCTCTCTGGCGCGACGCTGCCGCCGCCGCCCTCCTCGTGGTCGCGGTGGCCATTGTGGCCCGCCGCCGGCGCCCGCCCCCGCCGCCCCCGAGAAGCTGTCTCCGCTCGGAAGTCTGAGCAGTCTGAGGAAGCCAATGAAGTAGTTGTTGGGTAACGGAGTTGTGCTTCAACTAGCGGGGCCCCCTCTAGCCCCCC
>NW_026267184.1:855388-856363 GCF_000697945.3 Frankliniella occidentalis | reverse complement strand
GGCGTGGCGTGGACAGAGGGCAAGGACCAAAAACAGACGCGCTGCTGCTAATAGTCTAGAGAGCGGTTAGTAATGATCTCCCTCTCTCTCTCTCCCTCCCCCCCTCTCTCTCTCTATGGTAAATGCGGGCGCTTTGTAAGATTACATGCAGTGAGCAGCAGAGCCGCTAGTTGGTGCTGCCGGTGTTGTTAGGGCCGACCCTCTTCGCGCACCAAAATATATAAACGTAAAATGCACGGTGAAAATTGTTCCTTCTTGTCGAAGGACCATCGGAACGATTCAAGGACGCCCCATGCAATTTTCCCTATCCCGTCCTTGAATCCATCCATCCATGGATATCAAGGAACAGTTTTACCGTGTGTGTGTCTGATCTTGGGAGGTGCCTCATCGTGTACTATAATTACGAGCAATTTTTTTTTTAGGTGGGGGGATTGGGGATGAGGTGGGGGGAGTAATTTAAAACGCTTCCGTCCGTTTCTCTGTTTTGACCGCCATGTTCTATTTTAAAACAGATACACCTTAAGAACCGAGGGAAAATCACTTGGGTTCGTAGCGTACGGACTATTTCGTAGTATTTCTCCTGACATTTCGGTTATTTCTCGCCCATTTCGGATTATTTCAGGATATTTCGCGGTAGTTCGGAGTATTTCAGGGGTATTTCGCGACTATTTGACCGGCTATTTCGCGTCTATTTCGGGTCTATTTCGCTCTATTTCCCCTTATTTCGCCCTTATTATTTCGGACTATTTCGCGGGAAGGTGTACTAACTATTTCGCAAGTGATTTCCCCCCCTCGTTAAGAACACAACAAAATACACACAAGCATAAGAGCTTGTCATCCTCCTCCACCACAATGTGGCGTCGACGGCTTGGAACGCGCAACGAGCAGCATACATGGCATAGCGGCAGAGTCCTTTGCTGTTTGCAAACACGCCACTGACCTCCCCCGCCGCCGCTCTCCCGCCCCCCTCCCCCT
>NW_026267184.1:854091-855338 GCF_000697945.3 Frankliniella occidentalis | reverse complement strand
TCTGTCTGTCTCTCTCTCTCTGCCATGGATGACGAACTCACACGTATCGCCGCTCTCTTCTCTCACTGCTGACACGATGGTTTTAAGGTGTACGCCCCTAAAAATAAAAATAAAAAATAAAAAATGGAGTTCTTTCCCCACCGGGTAATTTTTGTGGTACTTTCCACTAAACTATCCTACATTAAACTTGTGTTGCACTGTAGATAATTTGCACAACAGTAACAATTGTAACTCGTAAAACACAATCTACAACTTTGTTAGAAAAATATTGTGAACAGTTGGGTAAGTGACACTATAAGGAAAACGTTTTTCAACGTCTTTTTTCGGAAAATAAATATACAGCTGTGATTTCTGTTTTAAATTTAAGAGTGTGTTGCGCTGTTTAATTGTGTGCAGTGAACTGACTGTCGTTTCCCTTTGTTGTTGCAGACACGAGGTGGTAGCGCGGTCCCCGTCGGTCCCCGTCGGTCCCCCATGGCGGCGGGGTGGCGGGGCGCGGCCCCTCTGCTGCTGCTCGTGACCCTGCTGCTGCCGCACGGTGAGTAAACATTGAGAGACTTTTGTGTTTATGTACGTAGTGTGCGCGCCGAGTTTAGCAGGCGACGTGGCGGCGGGGCCGGGGCGGGGACGGAAGGGCCCTGGAAGCCGGCGACCCCGCAGGACTGCCAACAACCTAACAGGGGCGTCGACAGGGCGACTTTTCAGGGGGGGGCACCCCCTCCCCCATTCTCGTCTCGGCGCACATAAGTCACACTACCCCCACCCCGCCCGACCCATACCCGGGCTGCTTGCTTGGTTTGTTATACTGCCCTGCTTGTGATTTGTTACTGATTTATGACGCGACGTGTTTGCTGCACCTGTGTCCCTCCTGCCTGCTCCCGCCTCGCCACCGTGCCTACTGTGCTGCTGGTGCTGCTGCTGCTGCTTGCTTGCTCGGTTTGACCTCGGAGACGCGCACCGAAGGGCGCATATATAACTCTCTCTCTCCCTCCCCCTCTCTCACCCCCCTCTCTCTCCCCCCTCTCTCCTCTCTCTCTCTCCTCTCTCTCCCCCTCTCTTTCCCTCTCTCTCCCCCTCTCCCTCTCTCTTTCCCTCTCCCTCCCTCTTCACGTATGGAACGTCCGAACGACGCATCGTCGCATGGCGTACGTTTCACACTATTCTTCTCCGTAAATCAGTAATGTCTTTGACGGTCGCTTCATAACACGATTGTGTCGTTTTACTCTGATGTACATCATATTTTTTAT
>NW_026267184.1:852015-853716 GCF_000697945.3 Frankliniella occidentalis | reverse complement strand
CTGCGCCCCGCTGGCCGGAAGGAGGCGGGGCGGGGCGGGGCGCTCGGTGCTGTGTTGTCGGACCAATTATCCCTCACCTTCCTGCACCCCTACCAACAACGGCTAGGAGGTATTGCGACCTGTGTGTGTGTGTGTGTGTGTGTGTTTGTGTGTGTGCGCGCGCGCACCCGCGTGTGTGCGTGTTAGAGGAGTAGGGCCGAGAGTAGGGTAAATGTTATAGTGCGAGTTCTAGGCCGGTAGGTCAAGGTCACCACGAGGTCGTTGCACCGGTACTCTATCCCGCACGTGCTAGCAGCATACATGCCCCCTGTCCGATAAAAAGTCATAACAGAGTAACACACATGCGGTTGGAGAAAGGCCTCGTGTGGTGTCGGTGCACTCCGCTCTTACAACGACGTCGTGGTGACCTTGACCTACCGACCGGGGCTCTTATTTGTGATATTCCTAGCGCGCGCTGATCGTACACGGCAGGGCCACCACCGGAGATAATCAGAGATTACTGGAGGTGATTGTAAAGATTGGAGCGACCGTAGACAGACTGGAACAGACTGTAAAGATTGGAAATGATTAGGAATGATTATAATTTTATTATTTCGCGAGTGCAATGACTAGACCAAGTTAGGTACCGATCGGGCCAGCGGCTTTGCTAAATGGTTTACGCAGTTCACCCGTCTATGCGTTGGAGGAAGGGTGGGGGCGGCAGGGGTTGTTGTGTTTCACGCTGTACTTAGCTACACCCCCACCACCTTTACTCGTCTTCCACCCTCCCCCAACCCCTCTCAACACCCCTCCGCCCTTGCTGGGCCGTACAAGAAGGGTAGATAGGGAGAGTTCTTTCCAATCCACTTGGCAGTTCCGCCCGACCGCACCTGGTGCCCGCCCGGGCCGGCCACCTCCTCGCCCTGGTAGTGGCGGTCCTGCCCCCTGCCCCACTGGGCCGGGTGATCTCCAACGGGGCAGACACTCCCTCCTTCCCTCTCTCTAGCTCTTTCTGTCTGTCTCTCTAACTCTCTTAGTCTTTCTGTGTCGCTCAGACACTTCCTCTGTCTGTCTAAATTCTCTCTTTATTAGAGAGTTAACTCTAACTACCTATTTTACTCTCTATCACTATCTCTCCATCTCTAACCCTTCACCTGTTTCTTACTCCTCTCTCCTCAACTCTCTCCCCTACTCTCTCCACTACTCCTCTCTCCTCGACTCTCTCTTCAACTCTTTTCTTAACTCTTTCCTCAACTTTTTTCTTACTCACGCATCGCTGCGCTGCTGCTGCCCGCCGCCTGCACGCGCGAGGGTAGGCCACCCGGTGGCCCGGGGAGCTGCCCTGTTGCCTGCCCGCCCGGGGGCTCTGCCCGCCCACCGCCACCGGTCCCGCTCTGTACCTCGCGCTCGCGGTGCTCCATCACATCACAGCAGCTCAAACAGCGAACACCCCTGGCGTTCTGAGAAACAACCTCGCCAAGCCCTGTGTTTACGGGGCGCGTGGGCATCAATAAGTCCCAGCTATTCTCAGAACTACTTCATGTGGAACTACCGTGTCTGCCGCGGGGCGACAGAGACGGAGCTCTGCCATTTACTCAGGCCGTATGCAGCGCCGGGTCCGGGTCGGGCAGTAGACGGACCCGCGTGTGAGCCGCCCCCTTGTCCCCACCCGCAATCTCTCTCTCCCTCTCTCTCTCTCTCTCTCTCTCTCTCTCTCTCTCT
>NW_026267184.1:840423-850482 GCF_000697945.3 Frankliniella occidentalis | reverse complement strand
GGTTTCACCCCCTTCTCCCCCATTCCCCTCCTTAGCCCCCCCATTCTCGACGCGTATCGCTTGGCCACTACTGCTATATGCATCAGGAAAAAAAAAACAGAGTAAGAAAAACCTCTCTGTTATGTCACAGAGAAAGTCAACGCATCAGGAATAGGAAAAATATAAACGTAAAACGAAATACGCGGTTATTGATGTTCGCGTTTGGTTGTTTCCCCCATCCACGTGGCCAGTAGCGTGAAAATGGGGGGGAGCGGCATTTGACCACTTTGGGACAGCGTCTCTCTTTCGTCTTACCGCGCGTGTGTGTCATTTGTGTGTGTGTGTGTGTGTGTGTGTGTGTGTGTGTGTGTGTCATTTGTGGGCGCATGGCTGGGCTGCCGCGCACTGCCACCGCAAACAGGCGCCACTCGGCGCCACGGCCCGTCTGCTGCCTGTGTGTGCTCTGGGGATCGCCCCGCCCGGCCCCGCCCCGCACCCCTATGATGGATTGCAAGCGAACCCAAAAATAAGGTCACCGCGGTCGTTTGTGCCCCCCTTGCTACCCCCTGCTGCCTTCCTCCACCCCCCCCCACCCTTCTTTTCAACCCACCCTCGCTCTCCACGCGCGGGTGATTTCATACCCACAGGAATAAAGTACCCTGGGCGAAGCGCGCGTGTGTCGTTAATAGTCGTCGCTGCTGACGTACCTTTTCTTCTCTTCGTGGCGGTGGCGTCCCGTCTGTTTTGGTGGACTTCTTCCAACAGACGACACTGCGAAGCCACTCCTTCAGTCGGCGGTATTCTTTAAACAGGAGCCCCGTCCCCGTGCTCAGTTTCGACACGTGTACAGCAAAACAAAATAATAACCAAATTCACATAGTCTTTTTGACACCTGATCGCGACATATTTGTAAGGTGAATACAAAAAAAGAATCTAAATCAAGAATCTATCTTGAAAGCAGATGATACAAATTTAAGAATATGTCTGTTTTCAAATTTTCTCCCGGATTTAGCTGTCATTTGTTTCTGGTTTCTTGTTATTTGCAATTTCAGCGAACAAGCGGCGTTGAAAAGCGCGGGCACAGGGGCCGGTGTCGGATAGTATTGTTGTGCAGGGAGGGGGACGGGGAGCCTATTATTGTTAAGCAGGGTAAGGGTAGGGGCCTGAAGCGACACTCACTCAGGCACCCACCCACCCGGACACGGTTCCGCCAGCGCTAAAGAAATTGTTTTCTGGTCTCCGCTTGATCCCCTTGCCGTTTCGAGAGTAAAAGCTAGCTGACACCTTAAATTTACTTATCTATTCTTTACGTTTAGTCAAAAGGTTTTTAAGGTATCATCTGCTAAAAAATCATGTAAATGACCACTTTGCGGCCAGCGTCCTGCATGCGAAAATTATTCCATACAGTTAATGCAATTTTACAGACATGTGACGACAGGGTGTTTGGCAGCCGTGCGCCGGATGAGTGATCCTATAAACACGTAGACTTCGCTCGTGTGATGTGTGCGAATAAGGTAACGTTTTGTCGACTTTTGTGTAGTGTTTGGCCCGGCGTGTGCTCGTGACGGCTGGCTGAGCCCCCCCGCCCCCGCACCACCGCGGAGCCCACCACCTGCCGGCGGGTGGGGTTCTCTACCCTTCACGCGTATAGAACCATCGATCAGACCGCTTCGAGGGCTCCATCAAGCTGACTACTGGAGCTATTTCTCTGTCAGCCATCGAACAGCCTTGTCCATTTTGCGCTTGGCTCCCTCCTCCCCGCGCCTGGGCTTACACCAAGCGCCGCCGAGTGGTTCGTCTCTGTCGCACGGGGGGCCGGGTGTCAGTGGCGGGGAAGAAAGTCATTTCCTTTGGCACCACGCACGGACGGCGTCGGTGTACACACAACCAGCGTGGCGTGGCGCCGCCGAGCTCCAATCTCTCTTCTTGTTTCTGATCTTTTATCTTGGATGGATACACTGCCACACTGTGCGGTGCGGTATCTGTGTGGTTGGATGTCATACTTCACTCGGTGAAACGATAGGTTGGACTTTGGTGCGTTTGAAGCATTTTAGTGCGTTTCTATTGGGGTACCAATTTTTTAGTGTCTCTGTAAAGGCACTAAAGTTATGATCACCCTAGGAAGGATGTCGAGTCCTAGCTCCGTTTCTCCAGAATTTAGCATGCTTAAACTCCTGTTTCTTTGCCTTCTATTGCCTCTTTGTACACGGTGCATGAATTTAGCGTATAATAGTTTTCGAAACTGAAATAAAATTGTAGATGAAAATGATCTTTTCGAATGTTTACGTTAAGAGTCATTATGTAGTATTTTTCTTTTGTTTGTGAAATACGATAAATTTGTATAATGTGTTAATTAGGAATGAATGAACTAACCTGGCCGCTGCTCTTCCAACGACGTAATTTTGTGCGCGGTATCGCGTCATCGGAACACTCCCGCTTCTCCCCTTCTCTTTACGACTGCAAGGGAAGAGGTGGAATATTATTTGCGTATCAGATTCGAAGGGACAAAAGCAATTAAGGCGAAAGTGCTCCATTGCCAACCCTTTCCCTCCCACTGCCCCCGACCGTGTCCGTCTGTCGGTATGCCTCTCCCTCTCTCTCTCCCAGGATGGTGAAGAGCAAGAGATACGGAGGGAGGTGGGGCCGCGGGAGGGCAGAGGCCACATTGTATAGTGTATTGGGATTGATGGGTGTTTCTTTTTATCTGCAATCCCGGTAAAAGCTCGGCAAGGGGATATAGCGCGAGCGAGAGGGAGAGAGAGAGAGAGAGAGAGTGAGAGATCGAGATGGCATAACCACCACAGAGCTGTTGCGATCTGTTCTGCCTGGCATCAGGCGGCAGCAGGGGCGGGGCCGGGCGGGGCGCCAGAGTGGCATCTGATTAGCGCCCCCGCGCGTTATCTGCGGCTCCTAATGCTGCGGCCGGTGCATCCCCGGATACCTCCCCCCTGGTCCTGCCCCACCCCCCCCCTTTCCCTCACCCCCCCGGCTTGCCGCTGTGTTGGTATTGATTCGTCCTGCGCCTGACCTCTGCGCCGGAGGCCGCCCTGGCTCGCCGCCCTTCTGGCTCGGGGGCCCCCTTCTTACCGCCCCAGCCGAGAACCCCAGGTGCGTCTCCCAGAGTCGGGTCCCCGCGTGGCCAGTCATCTGTCTCTTGTCGCGTGGGCGCGCACCTGTGGGCCCCAAGCAAGGAGAAGGGGAAGGGGGAGGAGGCGAGAAAAAAAATAAGAGTGACATCTTTCTTAAACTGTATTTATTGTATAACAGTAGTATTTAGTAATTTACACAACTTTAAAAGGCCTTTGACGGGTATATTAACACGCTTATTTGGAAGTTACTTATTACTAAGAGTATTAGGTGAATTTTCACACACTTTAGCGGTGTTTATGCCAATGGGGACGTACTACAAAAAAAAAACTTGTGATGAGGATGTCATGGCATGGCTAATTATTTTTACACACACCTCATCATTGGATTCTCGTCATTTCACGAAAATTCATATAACAGATGACGAAAAAATTTGTAATGAGATCGGTTTGCAAAATAATTAGCCATAACATAATTTTTATCTCAATTTTGTTTGCATTGTATGGCATGGCGTGTGGTCAGTGCCGATAAACCCAAAATGGTATCACGTGTTATTTCTCTGTAGTGACTAATCAGAACCTTTGCTTCGAAATCGTGGTGCGGCAAGTAACCGATGACGTGGAGAATAGTTTAAGGGTTTCACAAACAAGCAATCGAGGACCCACTTGAGTCACTGCAGTAAACACGTTAATCTTATCGGGCGCGGATCGTCAGCTGTCAGGCCTGCATTGACACACCTACTGCAGTGGACTTACTAGTGAGATCCAAATAGCCTTCCTCACATGACAATTAAACAAAAACTTAAAGTTACGTGCGTATAAAAATAATAATATAATTAATGTTATCTATGATGTAAATAAATAATACTTGGGTGGTAAGTGCGGTTCACATGACTAGGACTGTTCAGTCGGGACGCCTCATACGAGATGGTGGGTCTCCTTCATCTGCCAGACGCTGTAGCTCTCGATGACCACGGAGCCGCCCTTGGCGTAGAACTCGATGGCGTCCTTTGTGGGGTCCGGGAAGACGACGTCAGTGATGGCGATCTCTCCCTCGCCGAAGAACGCCTCCACCGACCCGTGGTCCACGAGCACGCGGAGCTTGAGCTTGCTGCCCGACTGGAGCGCGAAGGGCGCGTCGTGGCGCCCGGGGAACTTCTCGTGGAAGTTGACCGTGCCCGATTTGGTGCGGTCGACGAACGCCTTGCCCGTGGCGACATCGTAGCCGACCAGGGTCTCCTGGTTCTCGCCGGCGTGCACGCGCACTCCGAACTCCGTGGCGTCCGTGTTGGTGAAGACGACCTCGATGTCGACCGCGCGACCGCGCAGGTCCTTCTTGTGGCTGGCGTCCTTGAGCGTCACCTTGTCCTCCTGCTTGACGGGGCCGCTGCGGATCGAGTCCAGGTAGTTGACGGGCATCTGCGTCAGCCTGACCTTGCCGTCGATGGTCTGGAGCTTGAGCAGACGTGGCGAGGTGAAGGTGTTCCTGAAGTTAGGTCCGGTCGGCGCGAGCTCGGTGTAGATCCAGTTCGACATCCAGCCGATGGAAAACCTCTGCCCGTCGGGTGCGTTGTCCCAGGTGATCGTGGCGTAGTTGTCCATCCCCCAGTCGAGCCAGTCGGTCGTGGTCTCTGCCTTGAACTCCTTGCCGTCGAAGTCACCGATGAAGAACTGGCCCGCCGATCCTGCGACGCGGTTGCCCGGGTTGATGTTGACGATGAGCACCCACTTCTTGTTGTTGGGGTCGCCGTCGACGGCGAGCTCGAACATGTCCGGGCACTCCCAGACGCCGCTCGTCTCGCCCGCCGGCCCGAACGAGCCGACGGCGTCGCCCCAGTTCTTGAGGTCGGTCGACTTGTAGAACTCGAGCTTGTGCTCCGTGGAGCGCTGCACGAGCACGAGCCAGCTGTCGCCGTAGCGCTGCACCTTAGGGTCGCGGAACTCGGGATCGTTCTTGTCCAGCACCGGGTTGTGCGCGTACTTCAGCCACGTCCGGCCCAGGTCGTTGCTGCTCGCGATGTGCTGCGACTGGATGTGCTTGCCGTTGGCATCTTCGTGCTGGCTGAAGGACGTGTACATGGCGATGAGGACTGGCATGTCTGGCGTGGCGCACAGCCCCGAGGAGCAGGCCCAGTCCACCACCACCGAGCCGGAGAAGATCTGCTCGTCGGCCGTGTAGGGGATGGCCAGCGGCAGCTCGGTCCAGTGCACCATGTCCGTGCTCACGGCGTGGCCCCAGGACATGTTGCCGTGGAGGATCGTCTCGTAGTCGTGCTGGTAGAAGAGGTGGTACTCTCCTGTGAGAGGAAGGGAAAAAGTGCATCAGACAATGTGTCGCGTCCGGGATTTAGTTGTCTAGCGTTGTAATTGAAGAAAAAAAAACTGATTATGTTTCAGCATGTGTAACTGAAAAATAGCACACCTTTATAGTAAACGAGCCCGTTGGGGTCGTTGACCCATCCGCTCTTGGGCGTGTAGTGGTAGGCGGGGCGCAGAGGGTCGAGCGGCGGCGGCGGCGGCGACGGCGACGGCGGCGGCGACGGCGGCGGCGACGGCGACACCGTGTCCTCCTCGTCGCACAGCGGCAGCGTAGAGTACATGATGGCCACCGTGATGCCGGCCACCACCGCGGCCACCACCGCGCCCACCAGGGTATGGCTCACTGCGGGTCGCATGTTCGGGCTGGGCTGCTGCACACACTGAGTCCTGCAGGGCGCGGCCCGGGTCTATAAGTACTGAAGGAACGCAACCTCTTATCTTCTTGGCGTCAGCCTTGACCAAACGAATAAATATAATCAAACGGCCAACTAACTGTACTATGTTCCCTTGTTTTTATCCCTCTCACAGGATGTGGAGTTTTTTTTTTTTTTTGTTTTTGTTTTTTGCTGTGCTGCTTTAATCAAAATCTCAATCTCTTGAAACTATACGCCGAGTGATCCACTATATGATAATATGAAACGACTTTTTAGCTGCGTTAGTCGTCAACCCTGCCTCTGAAATCCATCCGAATCATTAACAAATTTTCCGGAACACTGGAGCACCACACCAGGTTTTTTTGAAATTATGCGTGACAGGTCATGGTGGTTGTTTTTAGAAGTGTACTATTTTCATGAAACTATCCAAAGTTTTTTGCTCACTCAATTTTAAAATGATGAATGTGGTGACCAAACCGACCAAAATTATTCAGGACCAAATGACCATGATATCATCATTTATGTAACAAAGAACATGGCAGTCACGTACCTAAAATTACCCAACGTTTTACGTCTTATGACGTCTAGACTAGAGAAGTTTCCTGCAGTGAATCATGAATCTCAGCGGTGAATACACATGCACCCACGTCGCCCACATCGCGTCGCACCTGTCTAGGACGTGCGTCACTGTCATATCTGGACTCTAATGGACCTGCATTCACTGCCCAAACGTTTGTTAAAGATAGCGTGGTGCGCATCACCAAACAGGAAAGTGATTGCACGTCCCTTGTCCGTGCATGTGGTACAGTATAACTACGAAAGTGCGCGGCGTGAATCAGCCACCTGGTGTAAATACACACGGTAAGGTACCAAACGCAACGTCTTCTATACTGTTGTAAAGACACTCACAGTGCGTTGTGATCGCGCTGCGTGGGTGGGCTGGCTGCTCGCCGCTGCTGGCGCGCGCCGACTGCTGCGACTAACGTGGGAATGGATTTGTCTGGCCACGCCTGCGCCGCCCCGCCAGGCGCGCGCGCGTTTGAAAAGCCTCTCCAGCGACAGGCGTGCCGTTTCCGTCTCTCCCGCGACCGTGACGGCTGGTGCGAGGAGAGCTGCTGACGAGGAACGCATTCGTTTGCCACTTCGGACGCTTGCTCTCTCTCTCTCTCTTTCTTACCGTGTCAACAGAGCACTTGAGTACCCCCTCCCCCTTCCCTCTCCTCCACGATTTTCATAGACGAGCGCGCATAGGTATATAGAGAGTCCTGTCGCACGTCGTGTTGTGTGCCTCGCGTCGAACAAAGGGGCCCTTTATGGTGTGCGGCAAGGTCAGGGTCGATACAAAGAAACTTACCGTATCGTAATCGCCTGAGCTGTTGCGGGGCAAACATGGCAGAAAGAGGGGAGGGGAGACGGGAGAACAGAAATGAAATGCCTGGCTGGCAAGTTCCGGTTTACCTTCCGGGTTACCTTCCGGGTTTCCTTTCGGGTTACTGCAAGTTGAATACTTAGTGTACAACTCCTTACTTGTACACTTTTTAGGGGGCAACCCGACATGTCCACAGTATATCTGTCAGCAACCGTTTGGACGTGAATGATACCAGTTCCGTAAATAAGTCCAATCGTGAAGTGCTCAACCGAGGAGTTGCACACTTGCAAGTGCACACCTTACCGAGTTGCCGAGTTGAACACTTGTAAGTATTCAATTTGAAGTTGCACACTTGCAAAGATTTAACTTGCAGTTGCACACTGAGTTTATTACTGCAATCAAAAAAGCATGTACAAATCATAAAATCTTGCGAGATATTCTGAAAAATAAACAGCATTAAGATATTCATGGTGCTAGTCGGATTTTGGAACAATCCTAGCATCTGCAACCGAGCATGTGTAGTCGTCGTCAGCTTTGCCAAACATTGCTCGAACTCTATACCGTCCATAAGGTAGGATAGGAACATTTGGAAAACTCCAGTCCACTGAAGCATTGTTGACCTCGTAAACACCCTGTAAATAAAAGTCATCACAGCCTTTTCATTTATGCATATTTTCTGTTTAAAGCCACAATTGTCACTTTCCACTCGTAAAAAAAAATACCAGAAAAATAAATTCGTAACATTAAGACGACACTGAAGAAGCAATAATTGCTTCTTTAAATCTATCTTTAAAGATAGGACTTAGAGAATTTAAATGACTTTGCACATGCATGTAATATTTGTACCAGTAGAAAGACATTACTAATTCCAAATGAATAGTACCAGCGCTGGTGAGAACAAGCCATAAGTCACTATTTGCATCAACATCTCCTTAAAAGGCATTTAGTCCTACTATTCTTTTTCTAATGAAGATCATACTTGCTTTAAGTATACTTACAGGTTTAAAACAGCACGCGCCTTTCACTTCTCTTTTCTTTAAAACCTGCTCGTAATATCCGGGAGCGTTGTCTTTAAGAGCCCGACATCCATTCTTAATAAAATTGAAGACAAAGGCGTTTTCCTTCCATTGGTTATTTGAACGAGTATCTAGAATTACTTTGAACTGTTATAAAAGGAGTATTTTTGGTAAATAATCGATTATTTTTCGCCTTCATTCGGTGTTTTGTCTACAAGTGTGACACTAAATACTTAAAATGCGCGACGAGGTGTTTTATACACACACAAAGTTTTGTGACGGTTGGAGGAAAGTTTACCAAATGTCTGATTTATTAACCCTCGTACCTCGTACAGTCAAAACCTTGTATTGTGAGCCTAATTTTGTAGTGGCTTCACCATATGCAGGCTTGTACACTGGAAACACAAATGTTACCGAGGGAACGTTTCATCATGTGACCAAGCCAGGTAATGTTTCCTGATGCAACCTACCCCATGCAAAAGGATAGGGCCATCACAAACAGGTTGCATCACCAAACGGTTCCATATTTGGATGCGTCAAGAAACGTTCGGTAACATTAGTTTTTCCAGTGGAGGCGCGTTGTCCATTGTAGCTAACCACGGCCCAGTTTACGGCCCTGAGCGAATTAGCACCCGCACATCGGCAAGCGGTAGCGGTACAGTATAACTGTGTACGTGGTTAGTTAGCCACCTGGTATACTTGATAACACAAAGGAGTGTTTGTATATAACACACTTCCCGTTACATTACCTGTCAGGTGTAGCGCGCAAATGAGTGGCGTAGCTTGTTGTCCACCATTTTGTGTGTGACATATGGCTGACATACACACCCCTGTGTGGCCACTTTGTAAGCGTCACTTGTAAGCGTTTAATGTCACACAATACTATTTGCAATGTCTTACCCAGCAGCTGTCATCAAAAGTTCCTAAGGTAGCCGTCACATTACCTGTCAGGCGTTGCAACTCTTTTGGTTTATATGGGTTAAAGTGAGTAACTCGGAGATTCCATGTCCAAGGAAGTGGCCGGTTGTCGGGTTGACAATTGTAAAAGCGTTCCACAAAAGCAGTGTAAGGGCCCTATTCGAAAAAGAAATATGAAACCTGCTACCGCTTAGGGCAGTGACAACAGACACCGTATTTTAAAGCGGCTTTCTTTTCCAAAACGTATTACTTAACTTACTATCACTGAGTTGATGCCTTTTCCTTGGATGCCCTTGCCGCAAGTTATGAGTGCTAGGGTCATGAGTATAACTGCCATGCTCTCTCATCGAGATTCTAGCAGTTGAGCGGCACCAGAAAGGCGACTGGCGGCCGTGGTGGTAATCACTCTGCTTTCTCTCTGGAGTCCCATGAGCTGCGGGCGGCCGTACGCGGCCATCTGGTACCTGGCTGACGTACAGTAGTAATTGATACTGGAACAGGTCGAGCGATCGTCAGATAATGTTTGCGGCGCAACAGTATTTCCGGAGTTGGTCTAGTGGAAAGCATCGGCCCATCGTGACTGTGCCTCGCGTGAGATGCGATTGTATGGCGTGGCGTGTGCACTGTATAAGATAAACTACCGGATTAAGTGGTGTCACGATGAGCGTGGGCGCCAGGTGCCTGGCATAAAAAAGTGGCATCGGAAAACAGAACTGCCCTTGCTCTCTAACAACAACACCACAACACGCATGACACGACGTGGAGGAGGAATGGGTTGCATTATCGATGGGCCCTGCGTTTGGCATGTCACGCCTTATCGCACCTTGGAGTCCGTTATCTTGTTATTTCAAATAGTAAGTCGAGTGGCGCTTAGCGGCCGCCTTAGTAACAACGCCGTGGTCCCACCACCGGGGATCCTGCTCTAGAGATGACTCCTTCCGCCTCCCTCCATAGCGTTGACAAATGCGCTGCACGCCGCGCGAGCCCCCCCCCCCTCT
>NW_026267184.1:838548-839128 GCF_000697945.3 Frankliniella occidentalis | reverse complement strand
GGGTCGGGAGTTGTGCAAGCAGAGCGCAAGGCCGGCCGATGAGGCCTCCTGCCGGGGCCCTATGTGCATTTCTAATAAACCGCTCCAAACGACTTACCGGGTGGTACGACAAACATCCGCCTGCCCCTGCCACCCGTCCCTACCGACGCCCCTTTCGCCTCACCTACCCACTTCCCTGCTAGTTCGACCCCTACAATGAAGCTTCCCCCACCCCCTTCTCCTTGATTACTCCACACGCCCTGACTTCTGTTATTTGCTCCTCCGGGGTTGTGCGCGCGGGGCGGACGTTTGGGCGTTGCCCTTTGCTAACTACTGTGTTGGCGACGGCCCCGACGTCGCACGCAGACAAACAATAGGTTGATGAAGGGATAAGCATATATTAATACGAACTAGAGCTGCTCTTCATTTACTAAAAAAAATAATTATTCAGTCCTTTGACGCGTCCGTTAAAATTAGATCCGTGCGTCCGTCTGCCTGTTTGGTTCTCTCTCTCTCTCTCTCTCTCTCTCTCTGCGTCTCGCACCCTCTTTCTCTCCCCTCGCCCGTTCTCCGTTTTCAAAGGAAGTAACGAGGGATGCTC
>NW_026267184.1:834093-837223 GCF_000697945.3 Frankliniella occidentalis | reverse complement strand
TCGCCAGGAGAAAAATTATGATGACCTCTTTTGCTGGTCGGGTTCTACTGTATGTGTGAGTGTGTGAGGGAGATAGAGAGAGACAGAGAGAGAGGGGGGGGGGGGGGGAGACTACTTAGGAAAAGTGTTTCTCTTAGCACGAAATTAAAAAGACCACAACACATTTTACGATGGCGACTTTGTTTACTTCCGATTCTCCTCATTGAGTGACACTACGTCGCTCCCTTCGCCCCTTCATTTCAGACGTCTTTTGTAGAAAATCCCCCACCGCCACTCCAAAGCCCCTTCCAACCCAACCCACCCCGCCTTCCCCTCTTCCCTGTCGCCACTTCAGCCGGTCGCCAACCTGACCAGCTGCGGGATCAGTGTCGGCTGAGACTGTTTTATTGCTCTTGTTTCGTCCCTTCAATAGAGTTTCGCGAGCAAAATGGTCGTTTCGAGGAGTTTGCCGCACGCGGACGCTGACAATGGATGGAAAAGGGGGGGGGGGAAGGGGCCCGCGTGGGGACTCTTGCCTGTCGAGACACGGCGAAGACGACTCAACTGCTTTTGGCCCGGGCGGGGCCCCACCGCCGCGCGAGGCTCCTTGTAAGATTAACGGGCCATTTAGATTCAACTAAATGCCCCTCGTTCGCCTTAGTCTTTTGCAAAGTCCCTGCTCACTCCCGCACTTTCTATCTCTTTCTCTCTTGCTCTCCCCCTATCTCTCGTGTGCTCTCTCCTCTTGCTCGCTCTCTCTCTCCCCTTGTCTTTCCTCTCGCTCGCTCCCCCCTCACTCCCTCTCTCTCTCTCTCTGCTGCCACTCCCTCGCTGCCCACCAAACCCGCCCGGTCATGGCGGCGCGATTTCTCTCGGCCTTCCAATGGACTGTACTCAATGACAGGGTACTTATGCCTGTCCATTCTGGGGCAGAGCTGAGGTCCTCTCGCGTATAAAACGTCGTCGAGCTCTGTGTACTGCGGTTGCGCTTCGTTGCTATCGGGTGGTCTGGCTTAACGATGATGATTGTTTTTCTGTTTGTTGCAGGTAAGGGCGAGGCACTTGTGCGTGGTTAACGTGCAACTTTCGCGAGGGTCCGGTACCGATCGATCAGTGAGTTATTCAGAGTAACGGAGAAACTTTTTCGTGTAATTATCTCGACGCCACGAACCTCGATAATTTGGGGTTCGCTCCTCGGTTCGCTCTAAATTTCCCTCAAGGCCGGGTGAGTCTTATTCCTTGTCAGACAGAAATTCTTTGATTCTTTTCACAGTGTCATATTTTACATTTCATCCCTAGAAAAACAATTGTTGCGCGTACGCAACGTTTCTTGACGTGATCTCGGGAGAACACGTTTACTGATGCATTCTCTGTGACGCTCCTATCCTTTTGTACTTCGAGTGGATCGCATCAAGAAACGTTTTCTCACGCGAACACGTCAAGAAACGTTGCGTCGCAACACTTTTTTTTCAGTGATACGCTTTAAAAGTATAATGTGAAAGTAACGAGAAAATGTTACTACCCACACGAAATTAGGTCGCAGGAGCCAGAAATTAAAACCTGAAAGAGACATCTTTGACTTACGTTTCTCTTTTATTGGTATTAATTTACATTCCAGTTTATTTAAATAGAACATTACATATGCGCGGCATAGTCGTTGTTTTACGAAAATGCTTTTGACAGTGACCTTATCCCCTCTGTGCCCCGCGTGAAAGTGGGTTGCATGACGAGAAGACAGTGGTGGGCCGCTCCGCCAGCTCCGCCTCTCGGGCCCCGGGCCACCCCGGCCGCACGGGGAGGAGGGGCCCGGCCCAGCTGACAGGCCGACTGACGGGCCAACTGACAGGCAAACTGACGGGCAAACTGACAGGCGGAGCGGAAGAAGGGGCGGAAGCGCCGCCATGGGGGAACTATCTGCGAGCGAATCAAGACAAAGTCCCGTCTGACTGATTAGTGGGGCACGCGACGACGAAACTATACGCGCGTTTTTCCTTGCAAGATTTGGAAAAAAGTGTGCAACTTTTTACAAGTTTTCATTCCACTTTTCATAACGCTGCAAATATTTTAATTTTTAGCAGGCCAATTTAAAATTTACGATCAATAATTATTTTTTTTTTAATTTTTCAGCAACGTTTCATAATTTAGCAATTTTTGGGGGCCACATTTTTTTTATTATTATTTTCCTATGAACGCTGGGGGGTTTTGCCTTCAGAAGCGCACGCCACGCTCGGCATCCCTGTGACGTGCGCACTCTATCCGCTCTCGAGCGGCAGGCTAGTCGGGTAAAAGTATCGGCAGCGCGAGACGGAGGCTGGAGGCTTGGCTCGGCCCCGGGAGCGCGACAGGGACCCCACAGCCCGCCCCGCCCCGCCCCGCCGCCTCCAGTTTAGCCGTTCATTAATCTTGTTCAGGCGTTGGATCTTCTTTCCTTTGGCCAGGGCTCACCGCCGACTTGGCATTATCACATCGGGCTGCGGGCGGGAGCGAGCGAGAGAAAGCGAGCAGGGAGAGAGCGAGCGAGGGGAAGAAAGAAAGAGCGAGCGAGCTTGCTCGAGGAGGAGAGTAAGAAGGGTACCCCCCTCCACTCCTTGTTGAGTCCCCCCCCCCCCCCCTCTCTGTCCCTTATTGCTCGCGTGGGTAGCCCCCGTTTCGATGGGCCCCCGGGCCCCTGCGCCCCCTGCGGGCCCCCTGGTGGGGTAGGGCGGGGCGGGCGGCGGGCGTGGTGGTGGTGGGGCGCCGCAGGCCCACCGCCGGCCACGCGGAGTCCTGACGTCGATTTGACCCGATTTGACCGGATGCGAGCCGAGCCCCACTGCGGGGGAAAACGAATTGTGGTGAACAATCGAGAGAGAGAGAGAGAGAGAGAGAGAGAGAGAGAGAGAGCTGTCATGCGCGTCGAGATAAAATCGGGCCTGACTTCTTTACAGCTCGTTCCAAAAAGGCCAGTCTCGTAAAATGCCTCGCCGCTACTACTCCTCTTCCTCCTCGGAGCGACCATCGCCCGTACATTAGAAGGGCTTCCTCTTCCAAACCACCACCACCGCGGCCGCCGCTAGGGTGGTGCTTCAGCGCCCCCCTCGCCCCTCTCCCTCCCTCACACTGTCTCCCTATTCCACGTCTCTCTCTCTCTCTCTCTCTCTCTCTGCGTCTC
>NW_026267184.1:829769-833762 GCF_000697945.3 Frankliniella occidentalis | reverse complement strand
CACTGTACTTACCAGCCCCGCGGCCGTGTGCTGTGCTTGTGCTGCAATGAGGGGGGGAAAGGGCTGCAGGTGGTGGTCACCAAGCACCATCACCGTAGCGTCACCACCAAAGCAACACACTGTACTTACCAGCCCCGCGGCGCCAACCGGCACCGCAACCACACCGGAAACAGAGAAGGAATACGTATGTATTCGGAGCGCGCGAAAAGGACTCAGTAGTCAAAAGGAGGCCAACACAGAGCGAGAAAGAGAGAGAGAGAGAGAGGGGGGGGGGGCAGGGCGCGCGTAGAAACGCAATGATTGAAGCGTCACCCACCCCGCCTGGCCTGGCGCGGCTGCCGCCTCGCACTGCGTTGTTTGTCCCTTTTCTTGCGCTGTTTGTGCCAACTGATTGTTTCCCATCGGCGGATAGGAACGCCGCGCCGCGCACGGCCTCGCCCCACCCCGCCACGCCACGCCCGGCCCGCGTACTCCCCCATATTTGCCCAGGAAAGTTGTGTCCTCCTGCGGGACTAACTTTGTGTACCGATTTACGTGTGTTACGTATACCGTTTATACTCTCACTAAAATGGAACACGCTGCAAGCACATCGGCTGTGAAATATTTTCTAACGAAATGTCGATTTAACTGAAGCAGTCTTGGTTCGGTAACCCGCTGCTGGGCCTAGAAGCAAGTAAGAAAGAAACGTAAACGAGTGAGGCGCATCGCAGCGGTGGCAGCAAATTACTTAATTAAAACTACTAGCTCAGGAAGTGCAACGGTTGTTTTTTTTTACCCCTGTGGATTACTTTTCCTTTTTGGGCTCGGTTTTAATTGGAGCTGGACGATGGTGCAGCGCCGGGGTGCCTTGGAAAAGCAGCGTGGAGATGCGTCCTTGACCTCTCATGTCGGCTTTTTTTTCTGCCTTTCTCTCTCTCTCCTCCGTCACTACTTCTCTCTCTCCCCCCCTCCGTTTTCCCCGCGGGGCAGTGGAGACAGACCTGGGACAGAGCAGCGGGTTTCGCCCTCGGCAGACTTCCGCCCGTCTCAGCTCGGTGCGCCATCCTCTTCCCCTTCCCCCTCTCTCTCCCTCTCCCCCCGTACCCTCTCCCCTCCTCTCCCTCCCTCCGGTCTGCTCTCTTCAAGTCGCCTTCCTGTCCCTGCAGGGTGAGGCGCAGACAGAGAGAGAACGAGACAGGGTGGAAAACGCGTTTGAGGAAAAATAAGGGGGGGAAAAATATTGAAGACTTGGAAGTGGTAATGCATCATCATCGTGCTCTTCTATTTCTCGCACGCACACTCACACCCCCCACACATTTTTTCTCTCACCTCTCACCATACACCCACAAGTAGACACGCACACACGCACACACAGGCACATTCCGTCATATAAGGAAGTGCGTGGGGGAGGCACAATGACGCACAAAGAATCATAGAGAGATTTACTCGTGGTATAGGACGGATCCAATATCATTGGGATTCCCTTTCCTCTCTCCTCGCTCTCCTCTATTGCTCTCCCCGCCCCACCACCCCCTCCCCTCCACTCTGCCGCTTTGGCCATGCGAGCACGGCTCTTCTGATGGTGCAAATATGGGGGAATGCCACGCTGACCCAGATCCGTTATATCTCTGGCGTTACACTGCTTTCTATTAGTTTGATCCGAATAAGCAGCGGGGCTTTGCCTCGCTCCGACGGGTCTGCCGGGGCCGAGTGCCGCTGGCAGCTGTTGGGCCGCAACAGCACACTGTGTGTGTGTGTGTGTGGGCCAGACCAATGCGAAGTGTTTCGATTCAAGAACGATGGTTCGTGTTTTTGAATAATGTAATCCAAAACGGGGCTCACGTTATCCTAAACAGCAAAGCTGAGCAAAACGAGACGCCCCCCTGATTCCCCCCTCCCTCCCCCCCTCCTCCCAAAATCCTTGTGCTCGCTTCTCCCCAATCCTTGTGCTCTTCCCAATAACAAGCAATATATATATATACATGCTGCCGAGCGCAGACGACGCAGACTCCTAGCGCGTCACGAGGTGAGCGTCTTTTCGGGCTTTGCTTCCCCAAACTATTCCCCGCCCTACCCCTGCCACGCTGCGCAACGCCAATCCACGCCACGCTCCCGCTGTTGGCTCGATTTGTCTCGGGGCCCCTTGCCTCGCGCTCTGCCGCTTCGGCCAAAAGCGATGCTGCCAATACTCGGCTTTGAGGCGAGTAATGTTTCGACCAAGTAACTTCCTTTGCAGCACCCTCCTCTTCCCCTTTCTCTCTTCCTCACCCTGTCCCCATGTTCGCGTCTCTCTCTTCCAAAGCCCGCTCTCTGCTCTCCCCTTTCTTTGATTTGTTGGATGTTGTCACTATCACACGCAAAACAGAATAAAACAAATGAGCACGCTTGTTCGCATTCTTCTTTTTTTTTTCAAATATTTCTCTCTCTGCTTTTTCTCTGATTTCGTCAAGTTCCTACTCACGACTGAGTTGCAAAAAATATAGATGAACAAAAATTTGCCATATTTAAGTTTATTTTTCGACCCGTTTTATTTTCCCCCATGCGGCACGTTTTAATTTCCTGTAACAGCAGTGTTTATCTCGATGCTTTGAATTGATTGCCTCTCGGCACCGCGCGAGCGCACGCACAGCTCTCTCTCTCCCCCTCCCCCCCCCCCTCTCTCTCTCTCTCCCTTTCTCTTTCTCCCTACCTCTCTTTTTCTCCCCCACGACCCCGGTGGCGAAATAAGCCACGCCACGATCCGCCACGATCACACAAAATTCTGCGCCATTTTCCGTTTTATTTCTCCTCGGAGACAATGTGGTCCTAAGGGGAAGGGGAGTGGGGGGGTGGGGGTGTTATAAGGGGGTAAGGTCAAGGAAAGGGCCCGAGGAGGTGGGGGTGGGGTGGAGGAGGCTTACTAGACCGTCCTCCAAGACTAATTCGACCATTCGGTTCGCGCTCTCCCCGAGGACATCCATCCTCACCCCAAACCGGACTCTTCCTTCTACGGGGCCTCCTCCCGCCGCCCCCTCGCCTCTCTTTCTATTTGAGATCCATTCTTTCGTTCTCTCCCGTCTCTCTCTCTCTCTCTCTCTCTCTCTCTCTCTCTCTCTCTCTCTCTCTCCCTCCCTCCCTCTCCCTCTCTCTCCCTCTCTCTCCCTCTCTGTTTGAAAGGGAGGGGCGCAGCTCGGCTCCCCCCCAAATCCCGGGGAGATAAATGCATGAGGAATTAGACTCCGATAAACAACACGACGGGGCCCACACCGCTCGGCTCAGCTCGGCACGGCTCGGTGGAAATATTTTAACAACATTCACACAGCGCCAATTAATTAATCCTGCAAAAAGCAGTCCACAATCAGCACAAGCATTATACACAGTGAAAAGAAAGAAAATAGCAAAACAGCCACACACACACACCGCGCGCAGCACCCCATTTTGTGGGCTGCTAAAAAGGGCGCGTTTCGCGGCCGCGCGCATTTTTCAGCTGCTGCACGGAGTGTGAGCGGAGAATGAGAGGGGGGGGGGTTAGGTGAAAGGCCTGGCGGAACACCCGAAAGTTGCCGTTAATTTGGCACCCCCCGCCGTGTGGTGGTGGAGCTTTCTCCTCCTCCTACCCCTACACCTCTCGTACGCCGTACCCCCTCGCCCTCTCTCTTTCTCTCTGCATCACTTGCTCTCTTTTTCTTTCCCCACCCGCTCCTGCCCTGCGCCGTCCTGCCACTCCACAACCACACTCTAGCCCTGCTGCTGCTGTACTCTCTCTCTGTCTCTCTCTTCTTTAGACTGCACCCCACCATTCGAATTCGCTCTGCCCCCCCCCCCCCCTCCTCTCCCTCCCTCCCCCCCTCCTCCCAAAATCCTTGTGCTCGCTTCTCCCCAATCCTTGTGCTCTTCCCAATAACAAGCAATATATATATATACATGCTGCCGAGCGCAGACGACGCAGACTCCTAGCGCGTCACGAGGTGAGCGTCTTTTCGGGCTTTGCTTCCCCAAACTATTCCCCGCCCTACCCCTGCCACGCTGCGCAAC
>NW_026267184.1:827285-829719 GCF_000697945.3 Frankliniella occidentalis | reverse complement strand
CCCCCCCCCCTCTCTCTCTCATTCGCTCTCTCTCTCTGATGCAGCAGCTGCTGCTGGTGGTGATCCCCCGTGTTCATCTGGCTGTTTGGCCGTGCATGGAGGCGGCAGCACGGCACATTATGAACACACCGACCAGCCTCGTTATTCCGCGGGCGGCTGCTTTGCAGCAGCAGCAGCAGCAGCAGCAGCAGCGGCAGCAGCAGCAGCAGCAGAGGCAGCAGCAGCAGCAGCCCCTCAGGCCTCTTACCTTATGCGTGGCCCCGCCCGCCCACGTCCGTCTGTGACACACATCCTCGGGGTCAGAAGGTCAGAAGCGGCCACAGGGGGGTGGGGGGAGGGGGGCGGACGTCCGCGCCCACCACCCGGACATTGCTGACCGTCTGCCTGCCGGTGAAAATAAATGAGACCGCGACGGTTGGCCGTCGCTGCCCCGCCTTCCCTGCGCCCCACCGGAGTGGCTCCGGCCTGTCGGACGGGCCTTGCTCGTCATGTTCATCCGCACAGATGTGTGCAGCCTCCGCATGCTCCGCGGAGCCTGATGGAAGTGTCAGCATCGCATCAGTCTGAGGGCGCGGGCTGACAGCAGGCGCGCGCCGCACACACAGCGCCTCGCACAGCGCACAGTGTAGTTCCACCTGCCGCCGCCTGTTAGTCTCCGGGCGGTCCCAGTTTTCCGGGTGCTAGTGTAGCGCGCGCGGCGTATGCCTACTTCCGTGTGTTCACTGTTAGAAAAAATAATGGGATTTCACGGAGGAACACTCGTGAAAAGTATTGCCGAAGTAAGTCCTTTAGGGATTTCCCAAAGAACTCTGTAGATTTAACGTGTCGAGTGTAGCTTTGAAACATACAGACGAATGAAAACCTTCACCTTCAATATCTGTTTTAGTACACAAAAACTAAGGACGGAGGCCTCTGGGAATTTCTAATAGTGGTGAAAGATGAATCTTCGGGAAATCCCGAGATGTGTTGTTTATGTTGTGTGTATGTCTGCGTATGTGGTCTTCTTTATTTGCTATCCATACCTATCTTTGGCGGGTCTCTGGACAGTAAAGTATCGACGCAGTGCAGCGAGTTTGAGCGTACAGCAGAGGGGTATAGGATGATGTGAGAGATAGCGCGCGCGCGAGTCCGGCCGGCGAGGTATTCAGCCAGCGGGACGGGCGGACCGAGTCGAGCGGGTGGAGGGACCCGCCCCCGCCGTCCCGCCGTGCGATCTAACCCTTCTGGACCCCCGACTGTCCTCGAACTGTCACATTCATTCCAGCCGCTGCTCCAGACCCTCCCGTCCCCCTTCTCCTCTCTCCTCCCCTCCTCCTTCGCTTCCGCCTGGCCCTCTTCTAATTCCAGGCAGAACCCCCTGCTCCACCCCGCCACGCCCCGCCCCTACTGTCGCCGCCGCATGGTGAGTGGTGAGGTCGAAGCGTCGTCGTTCCATCTCTGTTAACCCGACCTGCCTGTTGAAAATGATACCGAATGCGTCATCTCTTCTGCGAATCGTCGTCATCGTTTGCGCAAAGGGGCTGTGTTGCGCGGTATTCATGGTTTGGTATCGCGATGCGATACCGAAGAAATGTTGCTGACTCTCGATTCATCGAATCTCGAAAATAATCACGAGCAATACCGCTATGTCGTGTATATCTTTTAGAAGGACGATGTGGTAAACATATGCTTTATTGAGGATAGCCTATTCATCGAGAGCTGAATCGATCTATCGAGATATCGCACAGCCCTGCATGTGCGAGAGCAGACCGGCGTCTCTGCGGCACCATAGAAAACTGGGTGGAAAATGGAATGACTGTGGACTGGCCGGTCCGGAAGAATGATAAGTGCCGGTCCGGGGGGGCCCTGCTGGGGGCCGCCGGACCCATTTTAGTACTGCTTTGCATGGCAAGAACCCTCTGGGAGCACGAAGGAGCTCGCCCGGCCGGACCGTGGCGGGGCACGCCGTAGGGCGGGTGGGGCGCGGTCGGGCTCTACTTTACGACCCTCGTCGCTCCATCATTTCACATTCTTATCCCCAATTAGAGTCTCTGCGCGGCGCATCGTTGAAGAGGATCGCCCCCCCCCCCTCCGCTTCTCGCCCTCCGCCCATCCTCCACTCCGGCCAACCGGGACCGGGCGGGTCAAGCGCGTCGCAGCTGATGACACAGGGGTGGCCAAAAGTTTCTCGACTTAAAAACTTTAATTTTACGCCCCCCTCTCCCTCATTTTTTTTTCTATGGCACTGAAAATAATTGTGCTGTCACCATTGAGGGAGTAAACTTTCCTTTAGGTTATGCATTTTTAAAAGTAGTCCTTTTCGGTTTTGTTTTTGCAGTGTGCCAGAATTCACCGCGCGTGGTAGTGCATCGCCCCGGCCGGATCCGACCCCCTTCCCCTTCCCCTCTGCCCCGCGGCACGTCCCTCACATCAGGCTGCCCAAGACGGCCCCGCC
>NW_026267184.1:826299-827177 GCF_000697945.3 Frankliniella occidentalis | reverse complement strand
CCCTCCGCCTGGGGTGTCCGCTGAGGCGTCACAGGGGTCTTCTTGGGATGCCGTCGGCTGGTGACGCGACGACGGAGAATTAGTCGGGATGATTAATGCACAGGACCCCAGCCTCGGCCCCGGGCCTCTCAGCGCCGCTCTGTGTTGCGACCCTAAGTTATTATTGTACGACCTCGACGGTAATATGTCATACAGCAAGACTTTGCAAAAATAAATAATTTTAAAAAACGAAAAAAGGAAAAAAAGACGGCTTATTCGTCTATGTATTCTAAGTGCACTGATAAACAAAGTATTCAACTGGCGTGCACATGTAAGTGCTCAACACGATGTTGTGTGGTGGCATCACGTAAAAATTCCTCTGAAGTATCTGACAAAACTAACTCTTCAAGAAAGCTTTGTAAATGTGAAACTTAACCTATCGGTTCATTTTTTGATTAGTAAACTGTCACCAACAACCACGTGCCTTGATTTTAAAAAAATAAAAAAAAAATATTGAAAGAAAGTTACTTTTAGAGCTGTAACAGGCCGACAAAACAGTTCATTGTTGTTGTTGCTCAAATATAAATCAACCATACTAAACACACAGTTTTACAGTTCGCTTTGGATGACACGCATTGCGTTGCTGTCCCTTCCCCTTTGGGAAGCGATCGTGAAAACATCTCCTGACGCGATTGTTAACTGATGCACGTTGATTAAGGTTCAAGGCGTTTCACCCGCGCCTTTCACCCAGCCTGCTTAACGAGTTTTGTGGGGAGTTTCGTCAAAGCCCCCGGTCAAGCCCCTTTAATTTGTCGAGCGACTTTCGGGATCTTATTACACTGTTTTTTTAAAGGTATTGATCATTGCCATTATTGGCAATGAAAACGCCCTCATTGCCA
>NW_026267184.1:825864-826179 GCF_000697945.3 Frankliniella occidentalis | reverse complement strand
GCGGCAATGAACCGATCATTGCCAACCCAACGGCAGTTTTCATTGCCAGCCCAATGGCAATGTTCTAAAAGTAACTTAAAATAAATTCGTTTTTTCATTGTTTGCCTCATTTTGGCATTACATTTTTGCCGACCTTTTGGCAGTGAACGATCATAGCCGACTGTTCGGCAGTGAACCGTCACTGCCGACATATTGGCAGTGAACCTTCACTGCCGACATTTCGGCAATGAACCGCCAATGCCGGCACTTTGGCAATGAACGTTCAACGCCACAATATGGCAATGACTGAATAGCCAATAACTTAGAAAAAGTTCA
>NW_026267184.1:816199-821229 GCF_000697945.3 Frankliniella occidentalis | reverse complement strand
TTTTATTAGAGATTAGCGAGTATTGGATCGAATAGATCAAACGTTCAGATCCGATGGAGAGAAGCAAATAAAAATAAAAAGTGGGTCAGACAAGAGGTATAGGCTGCACGTTTCCGTCCTTTTCGTGTCCGTATCGGGAGCAGCACAATGGTAGCGTGACGTGGTGGGGTGGGGTGGGGCGCGTGGTGACGTCGGAATGCCTACCGAAGCACGGCCGGGCCGGCGGCGCCATCTTTGGAAGCCACTCAGACGGTGCGGCCCGGTGCCCCCGCCTATTGAGACCATTCACACCTCTCCTATAAAGAAAAGTGCGCGTTGCGATTTTGAGGGCCTCAATTATTCATTTTGTCCCCCCCCGTCGTAAAACGCCGCGGCGGCGACAACGTCCTTTTTTGTGCGGCGGCGTCAGGAAGAAAAGTATGAAAGGCACCGCGGATTCTGCGGTCGGAATAATAAGACCGCGGCCAGCGTGTTTCGCGTTATTGGGTAACGCGGCTCTTTCCGCACTGAGCAACCTCTTGCACTGCAAAATGCTTGCAAAGAATAGGTTCGCATTGCAAACTATTTTCTTTGCAGCTTGCAAACTATTTCTTTGCAATGCATACACATTGTTTGCAAGGATTCTGACACCTTGAAAAGAACGTCTTTGCAATACACAGCTCACAAATTCTTTGCACCTTTGCAAAGGAATATAGTTCACAAGCATTTTATAGTGTGCGGAGGAACGCATACGGCGAAAACTTGGAGGCATGCACATTTTTCTTGAATTGTTTTGGGAGAAGTTTAGCCACGCAAATGCGTACAATAAATAAATGTATTGTGTAAAAGTGGCAGACCTTACTTTTTTATACAAGAGCGCAGTTGCAAAAGGGAAGTGTAAAAGTAACCTTGGCTTTCCTAACTGTCATCGTTGGTAGGCGTATAAAAGTCCTAAACGAATGATTAAGTTGTGGGCGTATTAATCATACGTACACCTAATTGCGGACACCATGAAATGAAAAACAGTGTTCGGGTTGTTTTTTTAATGTCACTTCATGTTCACTTTGCACGTTATTGCGCAACAGCAGAGTGTGGGAGCCAGACGCCCGCGGCCACGCGAAGTGAGACGAGAATAGTGGAAGTAATTGTTATTATTGCGTTGTTGTGTGCCTACACGCGCTCGCGAGTGTGTGTTTGTGTGTGTGTGTGTGTGTGTGTGGAAGGGGGGGGGGGGGGGGGGGGTATGCTCAGCAACGACACACCAGCGTGCGCACACACTCATACTTACAGCCAGGTGTTGGAAACACTCGACATTTCACACACAGTGTCACATATATGTGCATGACGACGTCTCTCTGAAAACACGCCACCACTGGCGTTCCACTGAAATGGAGAGTTGAGAGAGGGAGAGGGGGAAGGAGAGAAGGGTGTGTGTGTGGGGTGTGCCTCATTATGGCCCCCCATTGGGATCCCATATGTATATGGATGAGGGCCTCGCAGACCACATTCATATGGGTGCCGCAGCAGCAGCAGGAAGAGTGTCTGCCTCCAAAAACTCTCTCTCTCTCTCTCTTTGCGGAACAAAGTTTGTCAGATGACCCGTGTGGGGTGTGTATGTCGGGGATTCCAACGGCGATACCGTGATTTTTTTCTGTGCCCCTACCCCTCACCCCTAACTCTGACCGACCACCAACACTCCACCGTATTTTATTGTATGTGTGCGCAGGGTGAACGGGGGTGTAGTGTACTTTTCCCTCTTCTTGATGGTTGTGTGGGGAAATCAAAACTCATGCTCGCACACGAGTTTTCTGGGTCTCGTCGTGTGTATACGAATATATATTCGAATTGCGTTCGGCCTGGTGTTGGTCAGGGTGCCAGGAGAGGGCGGCCGCCGCCTGTGAAGACTGCAGATGCAGTCCCGCGCGACGTGGGCGCGTGGCGGGGCGGTCTACCTCCCAGGCGCTCCGGATAGGTACTGTAAAATATGTGTCCGTAGATGTACACTATGTTTTGTAATCTACAGTTTTAAAAATGTGTTGAACTTGTACAACATCGCAATCTTGCTAGTCTACGGATTTCAAGTCGATACACAGGCCTGGAATATTTACTAGAAATTTTTATGTAATTTTTAATTGTAAATGTATGACACCTGCCATGGAAAATGTTCCTGGACCCCGTACAACCCGTGCAACAATTTCTTACAAACGGCGAATTCCGAAGAAGGGCAGGGTACCAAAAATACCACTCTTTAAAATTCTGAACTAAAACTAAAAAGCAGTTTTTGCGTAAGAACATACATTAAGCTGAGTGTGTGAGCTTCATACCCTGCGGGCGAGGTTTTGCGTTATTCCCTCGCTCCGTTCTGGTGGTTTGGAAGCTTCATATTTACCGACCCCTTCTTCTCAGGCCCCCCTATTATCTTTGGATACGCGTCCGCGAGAGCCTGGATAAGAAAAGACATGTGGAGCAGTATGGGGTGCTGTGCGGGCTCGTCACAACGGACCGAAGTAGATATGTTGATCTCATCATCCTTATACCCGTCGAGCGGACACCCATCCACTTTTACGCCCTTGCGATGCGTCTTTTGGTAATTGAGCGATGAATCCTTCTCTTGCAATCATATTGCAAAACGTATGTCTGTCGTCAACTCATGCTGTCGCCCCTGCTCTCCCTTAATCGTCTCCGTTATTTTCGGTTTCTCTCTCTCTCTCCATTCGACACACAGCGCGACCCCCTTGCTCGTCTACACCCCGAGATTCTAATCTTTGCTTTTATGCTCTGGTAACACCCCTTTACCGAGGCAGTTATCCGTCTCTAACCACTAAGAGCTCAAAACACTGGCGGTCTGGGGGTGCTCCCAAACCCCCTCTCCTCGACCGTGGCTACGGCTGGAAAAGTAGCTCACTTGGCCGAGCAAATTGTAGAACGCCCTGAGGAAAAAAGAAATAGAGAGAGAGGAAGAGGGTGGGAGGGGGGGCTCACTTAAATAAACACTCTCGGACGGAACACCTCCACTACTTGGGATCTATTTTTTTAACGGCGTGTCGCCGCGATTGGAGTAGACACACAGTAGGGGGAGCGACTGCTTGTGTTTGTGCTCAGATTGTTTGAAAATTAACAAAAGGGGAGGTTTTCGGTGGGGGGTAGGGGGGGTAATTCTTGTGGCGCCTCTGTGCTTGCGCCTATGTGCCGGCTGTAGAGTGGTTGGCCGAGGCAGGGCGGGTGCGGTGGGGGCGGCGCGGTGGGGGTGGGGGCGGGGGGATGGAGGCGGCTCGGCCCGACGGCAGCTATCTCTGAGCCGCAGTGTTTGCCAAGCGGGAGGCGCGGCGCGCGGCTCGATGCCGTTGTTAATAGGTGTTCATGAAATCCCATCCCCTTTCCGTTTGAGGTTTATGGACTGCGGGAGGAGGGGGAGGAGGACTGGGCCGAACCGCAGAGCAGCGGCGAGCTGAGTGACGACCGCAGGCCACAGCATACACCCAGAAAAATACGAGTTCTTGAATAAACAATGTAAAGTTGTCCAGTACTTGAGGCAGGCTGAAAGAGCAATAACTGCTGTTGCGCCACAAGAAGGCATGCCTTATTTTCCCGATACACAAATGTTCCGTGTTTGAAGAACTCACATTTTTCGGGGCCCGCGTACAGCTTTTCTTTGCGCTCTCCGCCCTCTTCTGGACCACGGCGGAGACTCGCGGTGGAAAAGAGGAGCGTCTCTGCGCACCGGTGACGCTCTTGGCGCTCTTCAGAGAGGAAGGGCGAGCACCGGCAAAGAGGAAAACATCCTGGGCGGGGAGTCCTTGAGAAACAGCCCCGCGCCTTGCCGAGACTGAGACTCTGTGTGTGCATGTCTTTGAAAGAGCGATGATTAGCTACCGGACCTCTTCCCCTCCCCCCACTCCTCCTCTCTCCCGAGTCGCGTTGGCCGCCGTAATACCCCTCCCCAAAGTCCCCCCTGCTTATTTTAATACATGAAAGCTGAATTATTCGTCTCGTGTTTGCCGGCGCGACTTGACCGGTCGGTCCTGAGCAAAGCTGGGCCGCGGGGGAGAGCCGGCGGAAGAGAGCCGGGAGGGAGGTCCCGTCGGACGGCTTGCACCCCGGAGCTGGTCAAGACAAGGCGGGCCAAGGCGGCACGGGAGATGGCCCACAAAGATTCAGGCTCTTTTGTGGCGTCTGCCGGGGCTGCTGCTGCTGCTGCTGAGCCCATCAGGAGCCGTGTGGTGCACCCTGCCCCGAAAATATGACGCTCCTATGTACCGCCATGAAAAGAAATCTAGTCTTCTGGTTTTGTAAAGGAAAAAGAAACAACTTTTCTTTTTGGTACAAAAACTCGCCATATATGTGCGAAGTGAAAAAGGACTAGAAATAAGGAGAAATCTATGCCACATGTTTGTGCCACATATTCGCGCCACATTTCTAGCCACGGTAGGTCGGTGGGGTGCATGCTGGTGCTGGTGCACTGACTACTGGCGAGCTCGCCAGGGCTCAGCCGTGGTATATCACCATTAGCCTGCAAATGGAGGTAGATAATGAACCTGACATCGCGCAGAGAAACCGTAACAAATCCTGCATTAAACTCTTTTGTGAAAAGTTTGTCCACCCCGTGTGCAATAGTTTTTGTGATTATTGACGACGTAGACAAACAATGAAATTCCCTGCTGCTGCACATAATTTTATTTTTTATTTTCTATTTTCGGTGGGATTTAAGTAGGTGGGGCTGTCAGTCCGGAGTCCGGTTCAGGTGGCCCGCCGGGCTCCGTTATTCGGCGATCCGCTCGGCTCTGCTCGGCTCTGCTCCGGCGGGCCCCTCTTGATCCCTGCGCCCGACATCAAAGGGAAAAGTTGCACGAATGGCCGATAGGGTGATTTCCATCTCCGCACAGATTGGGCGCCGCCCTGTGCTCTGTGCGCCGCTGTGCGCCTCGCAGACGACCCTTGTCCCTTCACCGCTCTCTCGCACCCTCCACTCGGCCACCGACCGCGCGCGCCCTCTCTTCTCTCTGTCTCTCTCCGACTCTCTCGCACAGCCCCTGCCATATCTATGCCCCCCC
>NW_026267184.1:812431-815094 GCF_000697945.3 Frankliniella occidentalis | reverse complement strand
AGGCCTCCTCGCTAGGGGCCTTGCTGGAGGTCTTGCTGGAGGCCTTGCTGCAGGCCGCATGCTGGAGGCCTCCTCGCTAGGGGCCTTGCTGGAGGCTTGCTGGAGGCTTGCTGGAGGCCGTGCCGGAGGCTATGATATGGGTGTGCTGGAGGCTTTGCTTTAGATTGTGCAGTACTTATTGTTATGCTTGTGTGCATGAGGAGCCAAGGTGAGCAAGGACTTGAGCAAGTACGTGAGGGAGATACTGAATTTTACGGGTACCCGTAGAGTTCTGCCCAAAGAAGGCTGCGTATACCGTACATGGCGTACACCTGTCAATGGTACACATACATACCGCCACCATACCTGCATACTTTATTATCACGTACGCATCAAATAATTAAAGCATACACATGGGCATACTCGCACTAAATACGTGTTACACTTGGTTTCCTAGAGTTCCCTGCGGCACATCCTGATGGGACAAACATTTTTGACACGCAGCAGGAGGCGGATTGCACTCAAAAAAAAAAAAAAGAATCATTGTACCAACGACATGAGTTGTACCTCCAACAACATTTTGTTCTTGGAATGGCTTCAGAAACATAGGATGCTATTCCAACGACCATGGTTGCTGGCTCAACGACATGGTCGGTGGCACAACTACCGGTTGTCATAGGGTTAGCAACATCGTGTCTTTGGACCAACAACCCGGCCGCAAGAACACGACGGCCGTTGGAACAATGATTCTTTTTTTTCAGTGTGCCCCGGACAGACACGCGTTGATATCGCGTCCCAACAGCTAGCAGGCGGCAGGGTGGGCTGTTCTGTAATTAGCAGTGCTTGGCGTGCCTGTGCGTGCGTGTGCGCGCGCGCTCGGAGTGGGGGAGGGGGCATATATGGGTGGGCTGGGGCCTCGATCGCGTCCCTGCGCTAATCCCGCGACCACGGAATGGCTTTCACGCGTCCTCTTCCGGCCGCTGTTGTTGTAAATGAAACAGCAGCCCGGCTGTGTGTGTGTGTGTGTGTGCTGCGTCGCGCGTCGTCGGTCTTTTGCAGAGCAGGCATCCGTTTTTGTCTCTCTCCCCTGCTGCTCGCGCTCTTGTTTGTTCCCTCGGAATTTTTGTCGCGCTGTTCACTCTGCCTCTCCCACCCCACCCCCTTCTGCAAATAGAAATAAGTTTTGTTCATACGTCTGGCATTGCAAAACTATAGTTTTATATATAAAAAGGGGGTGCAAAAAAGGAAATGAAAACCGAAACGCGTTGGCAGCCTCGGACGATAAATAACGCAGCGGTGGTGTTGTTGCTGCCTTTTCTTCTTCTTCTTTCTGGCCGGTCGCCCGCTCTGTTGTGTGGCCTGGTCGGAACACTACCTGATGACGTCGCAACAAAGTAAAAGTGTTCCGCTTATTGGAGGGAGCGCGTCCCTCTGAGTGCATGAGCAGTGCTCTGCCTTGCCCTCCTCAAGAACAGACGCCCCTCCTCCCACCACCTTTTACTTTTTTCTCTCCCTCGTTATGACGGTCGTCCAGGATACTTTGTTCGACGGATCATTTGGATTCCGGACCACAGCGGCCGGGCCGGCACCCGCGCCAGCAGAGGGTTCCGTGAGAGCCAATCTAATGAAATCATTGAAAATATCAAAAGAAAGTGCAAAACGAGAGAGAGAGAGAGAGGGAGAGAGAGAGGGAGAGAGAGAGGGAGAGAGAGAGAGAGAAAGAGAGAGAGAGAGAGAGGAGGGGGGGGGGGCGCTGATTGGGCCGCACGAGGGAAGGGAACTCCTGGATGGTGCACTTCATGTGCACGGGCAGGTTCGCGCTCGGGTTCGGGTCCATATCTCGCAAAATAGCACCCGCGTGAAACTCCGGATTCGGATTGTTAGTTAGTTATCCATATCCATCCGTCCCTATCCGTCTTCGCTCTCTCCATTCTACATATTGGTTCCTGTATTTGGGCGCTATGGGGCAGATGATAAGATTCATGGAGGTGATGATACATCGAGGTTCATCAATTAAGATAAAGAAGATAGAAAACCACAGTGTGAGTGCGCGTGTACCCTAGACCTATCCCAACACGCTCCTCTCCTATCCCCGCACCACCCTCCTTTCCACTGTATTTTCCAACCCACCTCGTCTCGTTTCCCAGTCCCACCAACGCTGTGCTGTGCCGCCCTCATGAATCGGCTGTGAAATATTATATGCTGGAGAAAACAAGGACGCCAGACACCTCGCAGCGTCCCCATTTTTGCCGCGTTCTTTTTTTATAACCAACCTTAATTTGCAACTCATGAAAATTCGTTCCAATCCAGCTTCTGCAGGCAGCGGCCCTCTTGCCGCCCTCCCCGTAAAGGCCTCAGTACATATACCCCTTCCCTCACAATCTCTCTCTCCCTCTCTCTCCTCTCTCTTCTCCCCCCTCTCTTTCTCTCGTTCGTGCTGTCGCTCTCACTGTCTCTACTACCCCTCTTTCTCGGAGCGACTTGCAAATTGAAGCACTCGGCGGATCCAAACAGTCGACGCCCCGCGAACCACTTTGGCTGAAATGTAGGCTTATACTGTGAGCTGAGAAAACTGATACCTAGCTGCAATGTGTGTGTGTAGGGGGTGGGGGGACGGTACGTGTGGGAAAAATGTCTGGCCGTGTCGAAAAGTTTGCCGGCCTCAGCCGCTCAGCCGCCGGCGG
>NW_026267184.1:809918-811881 GCF_000697945.3 Frankliniella occidentalis | reverse complement strand
GGGGGGGGGGGGAGTCGGCTAGCACAGTACCACAGTCTGAAAAATCATTCGTTGGAATGAACTGTTTGAACCTTATGAAGGTGACGCGAAAGTACGCTAGTTACTTCCTTCAAGTAAGCAGCAAATGCACTTGTTTCGCGTACACACCAACTAGCACATGAAACTTTGCCCACAAATTTGCTGGAAGCAAAACGTAGGTTTAACTTAGCTCGAATATGTGCACAAAAACATACAAATACATTTAACGTGTAGAAGCTTTGTCGTACACCTGACAAGATATCCAGTATTTAATGCCCACTCTTATGTATCCAGTTTTACTGAATGCCTTTTCCTGTTTGGTTTCTTAAAGTACTCTTCTGTTTCACCAGCAATATCCACTTGTAAAAGAAATTAGCGTGGGACTGTTTAGCGATGACTCTTTGTAGTAAACAAGCTCGGAAATTAGGTTGCTGTCAACTGGTTGTCAAGACCTCCTAAAGGAGACATCATTAAGCGCTCAGCCACCCCAACCCCCTACTCCTCTTCCTCATTAGACGAACGTTCAGATTTTGCTAACACGACTCTCACACACAGACGTCTCCAGTGCGCAAATGCTTTCCCCAAGTCTTGCATTTGGTCTGTGTGTGTGTGTGTGTGTGTAAGGTGAAGGAAGGGGGGAGGGGTACTGCAGCGCTTGGTGCCTTGGCCTGTTTTTCAAGTTGTACAACTTCACTCCAGGCGCTGTTGGCACTGTGTCGTTCTCCAGCTTCTAGTCACTAGTCCCCTGCTTGTCTCTCTCACTCTCGGCCTCTGCTTCCTTTCGACCGACCTCCTTACCGAATCACCCACTTTGAACATTAGTGCGGCTACCTCAAAACCTTAATTACTTTTCATCTCGGATTGTCTGTCTTTTTTATCGACAGCCTCACCTACAGCCAACGATTGATTGCACAGATCTGCATCTCTTTTAGAGCACGCTTATGACGGCACCTCCATCAGAAACCACGATCCACAGCACTTTATAGTCATGCTGTAAACAGATATTTTAAGTCGTCGCGGCTTCTTCTTCTCAATATTAAAATTATTGTTAGCACTATTGCAACTGTTACTTGCTGTATTATTATTACTTTCCACTCTGCTGAGTGGAGGCCCTTGAGGGTTGCTGATGGTTGAGCCGCTGCGCGTGACGCGAGCCGACGACTCCTTCCGCCCGCCGCCGCCCTAACTGGCTCAGCTCTGCTGCTCAGTATCGCGCTGTGTAAAGAGTTGCCATAAACTCCCATCAAAGTTGCTCTTTGTAAATAATAAAGTGGTCGAGCGCCGCGGGGGCGGGGCGGGGCTCGCGCGATCGGGCGGCCGCCCCCCTGCGGGCCTCGCGGGGCCCCCGCGGCGGCGTGCGCGGGAAATAAATACACGGACTAATTTAATATTTACGGGACTGTAAGTTAAGGCAGAGAGGATGGGGCCTAAACTCCTCCCGGGGGAGGCCCGCCGCGTGTCGCCTCGATAGGAAGCCAGCGCGGGACTTTTAACGCCCCACACTGTAAACAAATCTAACCTACAGTTTAACGACCGTGTTAAATGTGACAATATTTAAACTGTTCGAGGCAGTTGAAAGTGTATTTAAAAAAAAATTAAAACTGTAGGGCAAGTGACACGAAATTCCGCAGAGAAATATTTACAGTGCATTTTGGGGCGCATCACGTTTGCGGGGTTCACCAAGAGAGGAAGTCAACATGTACATTACCGAGTGATTTTATTCAACCCTCTACTTTTGTTTTTGCTGAGTCGCAAAATGCATCATGTTTTGACGGAAAATGGCGACGACGGTCGGTGTGTGGCATGAGTTTTTCCTGTGTGTGGTCCAGACTTTGGCAGCAGCGTTTGACGCCAATTTGGCCGGTTCGGTCTTTTCGCTGTTTCGCGATTTTCGCTTGGAAGTTGGGGCCAAATTGAAGCTTCTTTATCTCCCCCCCCCCCTCTC
>NW_026267184.1:809255-809775 GCF_000697945.3 Frankliniella occidentalis | reverse complement strand
CTCTCCCTCCCTCCCTCTCTCTTTCACACACTCTCTGCTGCAGTGGGAAAAAAGAAGTGAGAGTGATGGCGATATAATCGAAAACACAAGAGAGCACAATTAAGTTCGGGGGAGAAGGGGCGGTATGGGCGAGGGGAGAAAAGAGCGGAATTCAAATGCCAGGCTCGAGGATGGGCAGCATTTATCATGCTCTGACGGGAAGGAGGAGGGAGAGGATGGTGGAGGGCAGGGGAGGGGTTTTAGGCGGGAGCAATATCGCAAGGTGAGCACATCCTGTGTTTACCCTATTTAGGCGCGTCGGTGCACGATTGGGACCCCACCGGCCCACCCGCCCACCAGGAGGAGGATCCTGTTTTCTGGGTCATTATACACAGACCAGCAGTTTTCTGATCCTCGCCCATCCTATCCGCAACCCCCTGCACGGTTCGCGGAGGCCCTCCTTTTCACCCACTCCCCCAATTTTTTTGCTGAGCGAAGCGAAGCTCTCCGGAACAGTGGACCGAGCTCTCCTGTGGACCTG
>NW_026267184.1:795787-802035 GCF_000697945.3 Frankliniella occidentalis | reverse complement strand
ACGTAAAATAAAAAACCAACTGAGACAATGGCAAACTTAAACCCACTTCGCTCAGCTACCCCGTGCACATTGACTACGCACGGGCCCCTAGTTTAATATGCTAGACAAGGACGGGGAGAGAGGCAGAAAGCAGCACAGCACGGCACACCAGCAAGTCGGCTGCTGTTAAAACGCTGAAAATGGCGAATGTTTTCGCGGACGTGCCCGGAATGTTGTCGGTCGGTCGGTTACCTCCCCGCGGTGCTCCAGGCCAGGGTCGTGCCCTCCACTCGCCAGGCACGCTGCGCTCTCTGCTGCTGTCGTGGAAATTCGCTGCGATTTGCATCTTTCTCGTCCGTGGCGTCGCGCGTCACCCAGGGGGCCGGGCCGGGGACGTTTGAGGGAGAGGGGGTGAAGAGAGAGAGAGAGACCTGTCAGCCGCGCGTGAAACTTCACACCTCGTCAGCGTGCCGTTGATATTATGTGTCCCTGCGCCCCTCCCGCCCGCCCGACCCGGCCGAGTCAGCACTGTGAGGGGCTTCCAAACGACAGCGGCGCGACAACTCGATTCGGACAGGTGCGGTGTGCTCGTGTGCGGCGTCGTGTGCGCGTACAGGGTAGCGGGTACTACTGTTGGAAGTGAAAGGTGCGCAGTCGAGAGTGAAAATATTATCGCGGTAGTGGTGAAGCGAGCCGGGCAACGTGTCGACATTTTCTCGGCCTATGGGGGCTGTTACAGGGAGAGTACAAATATTATCGGGTCCCAAAAGGACCGGGGCGGTTTTTGGAGTCATTTACTTCTACCCCAGCAGGGTACAAATATCATGGTGTCACTGACCGCCCTTTGAGACCCCATAATATTTGTATTCCCCCTGAATAAGTCCGCGTGGTTTCTGGGTGATGCTACGGTCCAACATCCGCGATGCTCTTCGCCGCTGTGGCTGCCGCCTGTGCTTCGGCCTTCGCAACGACGACGACGCCGTCTTCGTGTACCGCCCTCCCCCTCCCCCCGCTCGGCCCCGCGCCCAGCTGCACTCGCGGGAATGGGGCTCCTCCGTGGCCACATGGGGTACAGTGCCCCCCCCCCCCCCATCCTCCCCCACCGACATAACGGCCAGCCGTTGCCATGGGAGTGGCTTACGTCATCAACTGTCCTGCAGGCTCCGTCCCGTGTCCATTTGCTTTACTTTTTTCGCCATTCCCCGCTCCGCTCGTCTAGGTCAACAGCGGCGGCGGCGGCCAGGCACAGTCCTAAAACAATTTGTCTGAGCGGTTCTCTTTCCACCCCAGTTTTATTATTAGGCTTCGCGTGCGCTAAAGCGCAAAACGCGAAGCCTTAAGCGGAGACTTTGGTGTCTGTGCGTGTCGTGATTTTGTCGTGCACACCAAGGCTGGAGGGGAAGTGGCCAGCCTCACACACGAGCCCACCGCACTTCCCCTCCAGCCTTGGTCGTGCACACAGGCGAGGGGGCGGGGGCGGGGGGCTAGTCCTTACGCACAAAAAAAAAGGTCCGGGTCGGGGGCGGGGCACGGGGGCCCGACCGGAGGTTGGCGGCGCGGGGCAAAGGCGGAACAAATCGAAGGAATGTCATCGTGCTAATTATTACTTAAATATTGAACCCAGCAACAAACTACTCAGATTTCTGGATCAATCATCAGCCTTTTACTCCTTTTCAAAAAAAGGCAGGTGCTTGTATGACAATTTTGACATTCAAGAAGGGGAGTGTATTTTGTGAGTTGAGGGGCAATTATACTTTGTCCCCCTGACACTTGTAATTCCATGGCCAGTACTCGTGCCGTGTATGTCTGTCCTAAGTTAAATGTATCGCCTATGTTCACCGAGCAAGGCAATTTCTAGATCATTTCAGCAATCAGATCTGTACACAACGGAATTGACAGAATTCTTATTTTAGGCCTGGTATGCGCACGTGAAGCCTTTTTAGACCACATTGAATAATGTGGGCTTTTCGGATTTTTTTCCACTTCTTTGTCACTGATGATAATTCTGTTTTGTTTTCTCTCATTTGGTGAGCGATGTATACTCCGCGGAGACATACTCTTGAAGAAGCAGCAGCAGAAAGGAGAGTGCGGTACTCGTGGAGAGGCGCGGGTAGTTTGAACTGCAGTGAGTCCCGGCGGCTCTGCTTTAAAGAGGATGTATCTGTCTCTCCCCGGCGCGCTCTCTCCGAGCCGCCCAAGCTCGGATCGAAGAGGTGCCTCTATGCCGACGCTCGGGGGAGAACCTTAAGGAAAAATACAATTTTAGAAAAACAAACCCTAGTGCAATTAAGAGTGAAAATTGGAAATAAGCAGGGGTATTAATTTGCAAAGTGAGAGTTCATACATTTTTTGGACGCGGCCACTGTTTAATGAGATTGCGAATTTCCCCATGGAAAGGCTGGTGTTTTCGAGACCCATCGCGCGCTCGGGCGGCGCTGCTCTCAGTTTGCGGGGCGGCTGCTCGCTGGAGCGCTATGCAGTATTCGTTTCCGGGGCTCCGCTGCCGCCCTTGCCCCGCCCCGCCTCGCCCGGCACGGGGGGCAGAATTACGTCGCGCTGTGAAGTGGGTGGCGGGTCGGCCTGTGCAGCAGTGGATAGTGCTTTGTACTTGAGCGGCACCTCTGCAGCTGGTGGTGTATAGGTCTGCTGCTTTGTCGGGCGGGGCGGGCGGGGCCGCGCCGACACAAAGGAAGTATCATTGAGCCATTCAGCGGCAGCTTGTTCCGCAGTGGGACGTGGTGGTGCTCTGCTGAGGCCGGTGGGAGGCCGAGCCATTCTCCTGACCCCTCTCTCTCTCTCTCTCTCTCTCTCTGTCTCTCTGTCTCTCTCTCCCCGTGCCCCTTCCACGGCACCACCCCCTCTCCCTACGTCTTCCTCACAGTCTGAAAGCTCCCCCTTTTCTTCGTTGTGTGAAAAAATACACCTCAAAAAACCTAATGAATTATGTTAAACAATATCTTTGAAAGCTAGGAAGTAAAGGGACGATATCTTAATTGTTTTCTTCGAATTACTTTTTTGGGGGTGGTTGGTTCGAAAAAAAAGTAAAAACCTCGACCGTAAATCATTTCATTCTTTTTTTTTTAAAATATTTTTTTTGAGGCTTCTTGCAGCGGTGGTAGAGTGAACGGACGGCTGGCTGGAAAGGAGGGGGGGGGGTGCACTTGCTCTCTTGTCGACAAGACTTTTTCTCACCCCTCATCTTGCCAGAGCACCACCCGCCCGCCTGCCCCGCCCCGCCCTCGACGGAACAAGTGAAAGTTAGATTACATTTGGAATGCGATTAGAGCCCCCGCGCACCGCCTCCGCTTGTCGCCCACCTGCGAGTCGTCGTCGCCGTCGCCGTCGTCGTCGTCACCTTGTTGATCCAGGCTGATGGTGTATGTCTTTGTCCTTGCCCGCAGGCGCGCCCGGCGTGACCATCACCAACCTCAAGGTCCCCTCCACCGTGCAGAACGGCTCGTCGGGCACCATCCTGGACTGCGAGTACTCGCTGCTGCCGGACGAGGCGCAGCCCACCTCGGGCCTCGTCATCAAGTGGTACTTCAACTCGCGGCCCGCGCCCGTCTACCAGTGGATCCCGACGCAGAAGCCGCAGGACCTGGACCTGCTGCGCGGCCGCCTCGACATGAACTACACGGCCACCTCGCACGCCGCCATGGAGCACCGCGCGCTGCGCATCCTCAACGCCACGACCGACCTGTCGGGCGAGTGGAAGTGCTCCGTGTCCACGTTCAAGAACGAGGACTTCATGATCAAGAAGATGATCGTTTTTGGTGAGTACCCCTACCTAACCCCCCTGGTTATACCACCTCGGTCGGTATACCCCCATGCGTCCTCTATGGTTTTCCTCGATGGTCTCACTATGGTTTCGCTTTCGTTCCTCTGTGGTCTCCGTATCATTCCCCACCAGTACCCTGTAGGTACCCTCTCTTTAGCTACCCTTTAAGTACCCTTATACACCCAGCAGGTGCCCTATAGGTACCCTCACCACCTATTCAGTTGCCCAGAGGGGTGCCGCTCGCTGGTCGAGCCGTCTTGCCCTCAGCTGTCCGTCTCGGCTCAGGTCGACTGAGGCCTGGAGGGCCGGAGGGAGGGTGGCAGGAGTTGGCGAGGCTCGGGCTGGACAGCCTAGACGAGCGAACCCTTTAGCCCCCGAGGGGGGCATGCTGAGGCCCCGAGCGGCCTGGCGTGGCCCTCGCCGTACAGCTAATTGAATATTCAGGCTGGAAAACGCGGACAGGAGTGACAGAGAAAGGGTCTCCTGCTGGAGGGCTGAGAGAGCCACGTGGGGAGAGAGGGGAAGAAAAGGAGTATTAAGAGACGGCGAGACCGACGGGAGCGGGGGAGTGGGCGTGGGGGAATCAGAGATAGGGGGACGTCGCAGTGCCGCGCCGCCGGTCAGCTTTGAGCAGAGACCGGAATCGGCGCCCGAATGCTGCTCGTTGCTGCTCACTCGGAGCTGCTGCCCGCTCGTTCGCTGCCCGCTCGTTGTCGCCTGTCCCACTCGCTCCCGCTCGTCGAGTCTCGATCTCCAAACGGGGCGGGAACATTGTCAAACGTCGCTTTCCGCCCGCCGTCCGACCGTGGCCCCCGAGACTGGGGGCGTCAGCCAGCCTCGGGCAGGCACCCTCCCACACCCCGCGTCGCCCACACTACGGCCCCTCCTGGCCCGTCCCCTCCCAGTCCTTTTTTCGCTCTTTTCCCCCGCTAGTTCCAATCACCCCTGAGGGCGGGCCGGCCGGGCTGCGGCCCCCCGTTCCTCAACTTCTTACTGCAACAACTTAAGTTAGGATCCGAGAGTTTGGCGCCCCTGCTCCTAGCCTCGCGCGAGGCCCCCCTCCTAATAGGTTTGTCAGCGGGCAACGGCCCGAGGGCGAGGAGGCGGGGCGGCTGTGGAGTGGGCGCCGCTTAGCGGACCATCGCGGCCTGCACTACAACAACAAACCACCACTACTTATTTCTCCGAACAAACAGTAGTTTCCGCGTTGCGTTTCCATTTCAGAGCCTTTGTTTTGATGACTTTTGGACGTGCGCACCGCCCCGCTCCGCAACTCCTACTTGGAGGGCTTTCATGTCTAGTGTAGTCCAGGCTCGCTCCTCTCTGTCTCAACCCCTCATCTCAGTTTCCTTTTCATTTCTTACTCTTATCGCACAGCCCTACATCTATCTCACTCTCGTCTCGGTGGAAAGCTGCCCCCCCCCCCCCCTCTCTCTCTCTCTCTCTCTCTCTCGCTCTTTCTCTCTCAACCCTTGCACTCTCGGCCTGCAGGGCCCAATTCGCCGTGTCAGCGGCCCGGAGCCAAGGTATAGAAGGGCTGTGCAGTGGGAAAGGGGAGAGGGGGGGGGGGAGGTGAAGAGAGTTCATCGCCCGCCTTTGCAGCTTTAATTTGGCAAAATTGGCATATGGTTCAGTCTGCCGTGTCAGTAAACGGTGTGGTACAAGTGCGTGTATGTGAGGGTATATGCTGGGAGAGGTTACACCCGCACACACCTACAGACACACACACAACAGCAAACGAGGAAAACTCGTTTTGGAAGGGGGAGAGGGGGCTAGTGGACCCGCGCACGCTGCCGGTGAAATACTCCCTGCCTCGCGCTTGTTTGCGATGTCCTCGTCGATGGGGTTGTGTAGGATGCCACCCCTTTTACCTCGCAATTTTTCCACCACCCACCACCTCTCCTCTGTCTTTCTTTTTCATTCTTCATTGTTTTACTCTCAATTCACTTGATGTCATTTCGTCGCTATTCTGTAGGTTCATAGCCAGAGCTATGCTATCCCATCAGGAACAAAGTAGTAGTAAGTGGACTGCAAACCCATGGGTACACTGTACCAAGTTCATACAAGGAAGAGTGTACCTGCAAGCACAAACTTATAAAGCGTGTACTTTGCTCTTTAAAACACGATTATATTTGTGTGTACATTATATAATGTAAGAGACATTATATACGAAACACTTCAGTGTGTCTACTATGATAAATACACACTTTCTAAGTATGTCCTTTATAGTACACTCTTTCTTGTGTGTTCTTAAGTGTACACTGTTGATTTTGCAGTGAGAAGTAACAGCAGCAGAGGAGGTGGCAGCAGCAGGCAGAAAGGCAGCACCAGAGGCAGCAGGGCTAGAGAGTGGAAATTCTGGACCTGCTGGGTGATGGGGCACGGGCACAGGTGAAAGGGCTGGTCGGAATTTCTTCCTCACGGGGTGTGTCTCCGGGTGCTGCTCGCGCGCCATTTTGCTGCGCTGCTTCTGAGGGGGAAGGGGGGAGGG
>NW_026267184.1:790544-795737 GCF_000697945.3 Frankliniella occidentalis | reverse complement strand
GAAGGGGGGAGGGGGGTAAGTGGGGGTGGTGACACATCACTGTCAGGAAGAAGAGGAGGAGGAGGAAAAGTATTAGCATATTTTTTGGCGCGGTGGTGAAGCCGGTGCGAAAGGGTTGAGGTAGGGGTGCGGCGCGGTGTTGCGCTGCGCAGAGCCCTGGTGGTGGTGGCGCGAGGCTCTCTCACGGGACGAAGAATGCGAGCGGGAGGAAGAAATATAATGGACGCAGCCAGTCGCATTCTTTTGCGGGGGAGTGTGTGTTTCAGGCTCGAAATTCACACGCCCCAAATGCATGTTATGAGTGTGAGCGCAGAGCGTGGGTGTGTGTGTGAGAGAGGAGGACAGAATGAGTGAGGGAGAGTGCGGATGGGAATAAGAGAGGGGGCGGGGGGAGCGAGAGAGAGGGAGAGAGAGAGAGAGAGAGAGAGAGAGAGAGAGAGATGATGAGGATGATAGAGATAAAGAGACTTGGGGTCCACTTACCGGCAGACACCTTTTAGCGTCGTGCGCTACGCCCCGCCACGGCGCTTGGATACGCCCCCATCCTCCGCACCGCGTCACCGGGATCAGCAGAAATCCTCATTATACCGAAATGCTGTGCAGCGGCAGTCCCGTCCCGGGCCGAGAGGTGAAATATGAAAAATGCTGCCGCCCGCGCCGCTGCTGTGGGGGAAATGCACGGCGTGCACTTACTTTGCGCTCAGCTGCGCTCAGCTACGCTCCGCCACCACCTCGAGGGCCCCGGCGGGGTGCTCGGCGGGGCCGTCGAAGGTGTTGAAAAAATACTTGGCGAACAAAAGGGAGCGGCGATTTCCAGGGGCATTGTCTTGCAGGCGTCATTCCTCGCGGAGTCAGCACCAGCAGAGAAAGGGAGAGAGGAGAGAGGCAGAGTGAGTGAGACGGGGGAGGGAGGTGGTGAGCGAGAAAGTCCTGTGCTGGCTCAAAGGAGTTGTAAATGCCGGAGACCAAGCCGTGAGGGAGTGCGGGGGCCGGCGGCACCATGACAAAGGAGAGAGCGAGAGAGGCGAGAGAAAGAGAGAGCCAGGCCGGGTTCTCAGGTGCACTCCGCACTCGCTATGTAAGGATGAAGCAGCAGCAGCAGCCGCCGCCCCGGCTGGCAGGAGGATCTTGAGGGATTTTCCTTTTCTCCCCCTCAGGTTTTGATCCGCAGCCGGTTGGCAATACAGATCACGCGCGCCCGGATGGAAGTGGGGCGCGCAGGACACGGGCACAGCTGTTGGGGAAGATTTTATGCGTTATCCTTGTGCGAGAAAAAAAGGGGGAAAGATCTTCTTTAGGTAGGACATGTGGGATTTATTTTGAAAAGCGGTATATGTGTATCGGGGGAGGCGAGTTTTCTGAGTGCTCGCTTCTTTTAGTTTTGACTGTAGGGGACACGGGGCACGGGACACTCAGGTGTTGAAAACCATGAGGACGAGCACCCACACCTCCTACTACACCACCGCCCTCCAACACATCCTCTTTTCCGAGCCTCCCTCTCTCTCTCTCGCACACTCCGTTGTCAAGCACCAAAACTCTTCTCACCCGCCCATCCATCTGTCTCTCTCCCTCCTCCTCCACTTTTTTGCACATTACATATTTTTATTTTGTTTTCTGACACCCCTGCCCGCCCACGCCGTGTGTGATGAGGGTGTTGCCACCCCCGGTTCTCTCTTCTTCACTCTCCCTCTTGTGTGTGTGTGTGTGTGTGTGTGTGTGTGTGTGTGTGTGTGTTTGTTTCTTTTCACACCTCTCGCTCATTTGCGCGGACCCTCTCCTCACACTGGTGGTTCCACGGCTGCGTTCGCTTGTTTACGAACATTCCTGCTCCTGCTGGGACACAGCAAAGAAACTGAACCCAGGGAACGCTGTTCCGATATAAATCAAGTTTTCAGCACACACTCCTTAGTCTTGAAACTGTACTCTCATTAGAGGTGTTTACCACACTGGAAAAACTAACGTGACGCGACCAAACCAGGTAACGTTTGGTGATGCAACCAGTTTGTGATGGCCCTTTCCTTTTGCATGGGGTAGGTCACGTCAGGAAACGTTACCGGTCTTGGTCACATGATGAAACGTTACCATGGTAACATTAGTTTTTCCAGTGCAGTTAAGCACATGACTTATCTGTGTTGTGTTTTGTTCTTGATCTTGCGGATTTTCAGGTCCCAGTTGTGTACTATTAGGTGCATTGAATATATGCTGCAGCAGCAAATAAAACATACTTCAGCAGTTGCACAAACGCATGCAGAACGCATAGCCAGCCTTGAACATGTGTGATGAGAAAGAAAGAGGCAAACAGAAAAGTAGCAGGTTAACGAGGAAGAGACACAGCGAAAGTAGGGAAAAGGGAGGGGGGGGGTGCAAAGCGACCTTCGCCTCACCAGACGTTGAACCCTGTTGAGAGGAGTTGAGACAACTTTTTGAAGAGGACGCTCCAATGTGTATGTGTCAGAGAGAGAGAGAGAGAGAGACAGTGACGTCACCACTGTGAAGCACATTGCGCAACTCGATAATGGTGCAGAAGGGAGATTGGTCTGCAGTCAGTTGTACGAAAAGCGGTAGAAGAATTGTGGACTTACAAAAGAAAGAACCGTGTCGCTTAAACGATTTCTGGTTGTGGCTATTGGCTGGGACTTGTAACAAGTAGTAGTATGTGTGCGGTTGTGTGTGTGAGTGAGAGAGCGGGGTAAACCCTTACAACCCCAACAGGACGCTAAAAATACGTCAAAAGTACGTTCCTTTGAAAGGTCCGACGGATTGAGTGCACCTTAGGTCGCCATCACCTCCCGCCCGCCACGCGAATAGTACTGGGTGATTCAGAGAAGACGCAAGTGTGAGCCGTGAGCGGATTGGCCTACCCAGGGGGGTATGGCGCCTTACGGACAGATCGGAGGCCAACCAGCGCGCTCCTGCGGTACGGTACGCGCGAGGGACCCCCTCAGAGTACTGGGCGCGTGCAGTGACTTCCTAGTGCGCATAATCTACCCTTCGTGAGGTGCTATGTGCACGCGCAGTACTCACGCAAATGACTAGGTTGCCTTCTGAACGGGGACAGTGGCCCAACTCCTGCCTGGCGCACTACATCCTACCCGCTGTGGCTGACTTGTACCCTAAGAGACGCGTCGGAGCGTATTAGGTTGTCAATGTCAATGTTGCCGTTCATCGTGCCAACCAATCAGAGCACAGCACAGTTGCAGCTCGGGCAACTCGGGAACGCGGCGCATTTCAAATCGTGACCGGGATATGCGACGCGTGGCGGCGTACCCCGGGTAGCGGTTGGCGAACGTCGAACCGACTGTGTGGCAAGCACAGGCCACTTTCCCCCCTGTCCGTCTTGGGCCATATGTGGCCCACGATGTTAGTCAAGTCAAGTCTCTCTCTCTCCCCTATATGTGCCCATCTCCCTCCCCCCCCCCCTCTCTCTCTCTCTCTCTCTCGCTCTGAGCTATAAATTGGGCCTGTACACCCCTTTGCGGATGAGTGCTTTCAAGTACGCTGCCCCTAAACGGCACGACAGTCCAGCCCACAATCAGTCCACAATTGTCGGTGATGACGGGCGCAGCTGGGATATGGTCCGCCGGGTGTGTGTGTAGGGGGGGGGGGGGGTCAGATCACCTCGACAACGATGGGCGTGTAGGCATGCAGGTGTGTTGTCCCGCACTGTTATTCAAGGAATGTGACGTCACATTCGTTATTTCAATGTGAAACGTGTCACATTCGTTTGAATATTGTGTCACATCCGTTTAGACGTGACTTCATGTGAATTGATGCTCTAATGGCGCCAGGCTTGGCCGATTCACGTTTAAACGAATATGACACAACATTCAAACGAACGTGACACGATTCACATTAAAACGAAGGTGACGTCACATTCGTTGAATAATAGTGCGAGAAAGATGTAAATCGGAAACTCATGCATGTATCGGTCTTACTTCTCGTCGACATTTCTCTCTCGCACCTCTGTAACGAAAAGGTCCCGCAGGACGCAAAGTACCCCAGGGCGGCTATTCGGCGCTCTATGGGTCACGGCGTCCCCCTTTTTATTATTTTATGTAAAATAAATAAACTGCAGGATTTGCAAGTGGGGCGCGCGTCGTGTTTTAAATATATTGATCCCTATGGGACAATTTTTTTCTGTCGGTCTGTTGGCTACGCCATGCGGCTTCTGCTGATTTTCTTTCATAAAGAATTCTAATCTGCGGCGAGTCTGAAAATATAAAGAGAGGGAGGAGCGAGATTGAGGGAAAAGAGTATGAGTGGGAAGAGGAAAAGGAGGGGGGCTAGGAGATCGTTAAAAAATAAGGCCCAAGTGCTGCTCTCTTGTCATTTTTCCTAATATAACGCGCGCGTGGAGAGGGGGGCGGTGGGCATTGGCTGTGCGGCTCCTGCCCCCCCCACCCCTCGAAATTATCGGATGATTTCGACCAATTAATTCCGAACAATGTTTGACACGGCCGCTGGGGACCGATTCGCCCAGAAATATCGGACGGAGCGAGAGCAGGGGGAGGTGTGGAAGGTGGAAGGGAAGGAGGAAAGAGGTGGTGGTGAAGCAGGAAGACGAGAGAGTGGCTGTTACACTCAGGAACAGCTTGGGATTCAATTTTTCTATCAGCGCGTTGTCGTTGAGGTGCCGCGCGCTGTTTGTGTTTGGTACCGGCTAACCCGTGCTGAAGGTGCCTGCTGAGTTTCCCTGGGGCGGTAAAGGCGCGCTAGCCGCGCACGCTTGGTGGCGCCGCTTTTCCCTTATCTGCTGCCAAGCTCGCGCCGCCGCTCGCGCCCAGCTGGCCACCTGCCCGCTGCTTGCGACCGTCGTAAAAAAAAGTGAAAGATAAAAAAAATAAGGAGAGAGGAAATAACAAGTAAAGTCACCCAGCGCCGCCCCTGCGGCGGCCGCACGCCTGCGGTCGAACTTTGTGCTGCAACAATTTATTGGCGGCATAAATGTGGGAGGCGGAAGCAGCGGTTGGGAGGGAAGGGTCGTTGTACCGATAGCACTGTGTAAAATTAGCGACAAAGAGAGAGAGAGAGAGAGAGAGAGAGAGAGAGAGAGAGAGAGAGAGAAAAGAGAGCGAAAGGTGGCAGTGGGCCTTGGAGTGGGGGAATGTCGACGCACACGGTCAAACAGATGGCCCGGGCCTCACCGAGTTTGATGAAACGCTTTGCTGCGCTGCCTGGCCGACAGCCCCCCCC
>NW_026267184.1:783095-789189 GCF_000697945.3 Frankliniella occidentalis | reverse complement strand
GGGGGGGGCACCGTGTCTCACCAGGGAATGCTCTCATTGTTTTTGGGGGGTGAAGAGCGTGGGAGGGGCGGAGGAGGCGAGCCGTGTACGCGACAGAGACGGACCGAGTGTGGGAGGTGGATAGAGCGAGAGGGAGAGAGAGGAGGAGGAGGAGGAGGAGGAGGAGGAGGAGGAGGAGGAGTTGGTTGTTGGGTTTTGGAGCGACGACTGTGTGGCGTGGTGGTGGTGGTGGTCCTCGCCCACGTCAGTACAGAGAGTGCAAGGAACAGATGCTGTCACCGCTGTCTCGTGAGCCCCTCCGCCCTTTCTGTTCTCTGTCTCTCTCTCTCTCTCTCTCTCTCTCTCTCTCTCTCTCTCTCTCTCCCTACGCTGCTGTCCTCGGCGGTGATTGCGATATGGGGACGATGACTTGCCCTGGCCCGACGGACACACACACACACACACACACACGCACACACACACACACACACACACACACACAGAGCAAAGACACTTCACTTCTTGCTGCCGCTGCTGCTGCTCTCTGTGCTTTGCATTTTTATTTTTTTTATTTGTTTTTGTCTTCGTGGCCGCCAGCAGCACACAGCACAGCAGCGCCAAGCGTAAGAGCGACGCGAAATTTTTCGCGCCGCCTCTTCTTTTCGCGAGCAACGCCAACGTTGTCGGATGGGAGACGACGGGACGGGGGGCAAGGGATCCCTTCTCTCCTATCTCTCTCCCACTCTAAATGAGTACTTCTCGGCGGCGCTTGTGGCGGAGCAGCCCAGGAGATCCAAGATTTTCGCCAGCGTTCCCCGCCTTTATCGCCCACGACCCCCGCCGGAGGGAGGGGGGCTGGTGACCCCGGCACGCCCGCCGCGGCCACGCCCCGTTTCTATAAAATGAACCCTTCTTAGCTGCGCCGTTGGACCGCGGATGCTGTGTGCTGGATCAGCCTATCTCCTCTATTCCTCTCTCTCTCTCCCTCTCTCGGGATGTGATGAACGCTGCACTCCGTTTGACTCGCCATCTATCTCTCCCCCGACGCGCAGTGGAATCGTAACCCAGCTCCCCCCTCCCCCTCTCCTCTTTCTCGAGTTTGCCCCCCAGAACCTACCCCGCCGCCCCCTTCCAGATCCGGACCAGGCGGTCTGAAATGGCTACCATTCACAATAACGCCCTCCCTCCTTCCCCCCCACTCTTCCCCTCACATCATCACCCTTCCATTCTGCTGGGAACAGTCGCCTCTCCCGCTCCGCTCGCCCTGCAACGGTACGGAGCGGCCGAGCATTTGAATATTGTCGATGAGCCGCCTGCACGCCGAGCCAACCCCGCCCCGCCATGCCCAAGCGTATACACCTCTCTTTTGGGTATCCTTTCACAGAGCAGCTGCCGCAGCAGCAAAACAAGCGAAATTTTTTACTCCCCCCCCCACCCTCTTCCTTTTTTGTTGTGTGTAGAAAATGATGAGTACGATGATGGCGGTTGTTGGTGGCGAGGAGAATGCGGCCGCGGCCGATGAATACTTAACCGAACGCGTCTATCAAACTCACAAGGGGATAGGGGGGCAGTTTGCACCACGAAAAACAAAGTCATACCGCGACTGTCACAGAAAAAAAATAACTGTGAAAAATACTTGTAAGGGTTAAGGATTTTTTATTGTAAGTGTTGTAAAGGTGTAACTCACATTTTGTAGAACTACAAGCACTCTGAATCGAATTGGGATGAATTGACGAGCACGAATCGGCTGTCGTAAGACAACATGTTTTGTAAATTCGGTAGGACAAAATACGTCGTAAACTTACATTGTAAAAAATATCGTCGTAAATTTCAAAAAAAAAATTGTAAACTCGAATTATAATTTAAGTTGTAAATTTACGAGAGCAAATTTCCTACTCGCCAATAGATTTGGAGTCGATACGTACTGCATGTATTTTAACGATTCCAAATTGTAATTTTACAACTTTTCCTGCAAAATTTTCCTGTAAACCTACCTACTATTTTTCACAGTGACCGTGGAATTCTTTTCAGTGTGAATGTCATTTACATTGCTAAATTTTACGAACCCCCTTTCCAATTGACAGCAGAGTTTTCGAATCCTTTCCGCGCGAGCATTGTGAGCGCGACCGACCCACCGACCCGCCGGCCAGCTTGGCCGGACGGCGTCCCTCTCAATTTCCCGTGCCTTTCCTAGTCATTTCCTGGCTATGCTTGGCCTTTGGCCCCGGCCCTGGCCTCGCCTTTGACGGCGTCCTGACCTGACCGCGAGATCGACACACTCGGCCGGACTCGCTGCGGGGCTTTGTGTGTCCCCGCGCCACCCACCCGCTCCTGCCTTTGAGGCCCCGATACGTTCACCCTCGCAGCCGTCACAATATACCCATCGACCGCGGTCGGTCGGCAACCCTGCCCCCTCCAACCCAACCTCTCCCCTTTGCCCTTCATATAACACAGAAATATTTGTTCAGACGGATTTTTTTTTTTTTCTTTTTTGCTCCGTTTCCTGTGTACCTCGCGCGCGGCTACCCAGCAGCGGTAGCGCCTGTGGGTCGCCGGGTAGGCAACCCCGCTACACGCATGTACAGCGGCCGCCCTCGCCGCTCGCTGCCGGGCGCTCTCCCTGCCCGCGGCGCGGCGATGTTGCACTCACTGTCAACTCTGCTAATTATTTTTTCGTACGCCTGTAAGGCGCAAGTGGGTTTTTTTTTTTTTTTCTTGCTTGTTAAAAAAAATTACGGTTTGAGAAAATTTACTCAACTTGACTATTTTAGTGTTTTAGCATAATGTCTGTCATTAGTGGCGCAACTATATTTCATTACAGCATTTGTGATTTTTTTTAAAATGCGGTTTCTATATCAGCTGACTTGAAAGCCCCATTTTGCGCGCTTCGCAGTGTGCGGCTGCTGCCGCTCCCCCGCTGTGCTACGCCCCCGTGACGTAATTAACCCTCTACGGCGCCAGCGCGAGCGCCAGCGGCGGCTCCGGCTGGCTACTGCTGTGTCTGCTGGTCGCCGAGGTCACCCTCCCCACCACCCTCCTTTCGGCCCTCTCGGAGAGCGGAGATGAGCAGAGCGGAGCAGAGCGGAGCAGACGGCCAGACTGGGAAGTGCACGAACGTTTCTTGCTATCCGTCTGGCTGGCTTGGTGGGTGCTGGCTGGCCTTGCCGAAGCTGCTGCCCCGCGGCAGCAGTACGGCTATGCGGGATCGCATGCGGCGGAAACCATACTCTGTCTAGAAAACGGTTTTAAATAGTGTTTTTTTATGATAAATTGTATGGACTAAATTCAAAAACAAATTAACGCCCTATTTAAAGAAAAATAAACTCATAGAAATTGCCCATTTCCGAATAATAATTTCCAGTGTCTTTTGATGTTTTCACCGCCGGCTATATTGCACGGCAGGAAGGAAGGCAGGCAGGTACGAGCTCTTTTCCCAAAACGACATCGTCTCGAAACATTTCCATTTTGATTCCATAAGCCGCAATCCGGCAGAGCTGCGCTGTAACCGATTTGAATCACTAAGAGACTCCCGCCTGATCAATATGTAGGACAGGCTGTGTTGCATATTCCCGCCGTCATCTCTTTCTTCTTCTTCTCCTTCTTCTTCTTCTTCTTCTTCTTCTTCTTCTTCTTCTTCTTCATTTCCTTATTCGCCCTCCTTGCAACGGGGGGTACCTAAATATTCAGAACGCACATTTCATTCGTTCCTGGTCCTGGCTATTATATTGACTGACTGTGAGGCATGCGGCATATACAGCCCGCCTCTGCCTGCGGCTGAAGTTTTGCTCGCAGCGTGGCTTGGCGTGGGTGATCTGGCTGGAGCCAGGCAGCAGGCGGGGCACTCCGGAGCCGTAAGCCGACTAACGACAAGCACTTCGTCAGGAGGGCAGCAGCTGGACGAGAGAGAGAGAGAGAGAGAGAGAGAGAGAGAGAGAGAGAGAGAGAGAGCGGAGACAGGGAGTAAATGGGGGGTAATGAGGTAGATGTCTCGTGGGCCCCAACGCTACTGTTGTGTGTGTGCTGCCACCTGTGGATTACGGCTGCAGTGCTTGGTTATGTGTTCTCGTCATTATAATAAGCTGCCGCAATAATGCGATTTCTTGTGCGGTCTGACTGTCGTGAATCAAGATGACAAGCGGAGCTCTCCGCCTCCTCTCAATACTCCGCGACGGTGTTCGCCCCGACGCACCCGCAGACTTGATCCAGTCTCTCTCTCTCTCTCTCTCTCCCTGTCTCTTGTGAGGTCTGTGAGATCGTTCGCCACGATTCGCCACAGCTCGGATTTTAACGAACCCGTCGTCTTGCCTTCACCACAGCTTTATATTGTTACTTTTTTTATGCATATATTATTTCGTTTTGCATTTTTTTTTCTCGCAGCAGCAGCAAGGCTTTGCTCCTGGTATCAGCGTGTCTGGTGGCCCGAAAAGCCCATTATGTTTGTGCGCGTGGTGTGGTGGGGCGGGGCGTAGCGGGGGGCGTAGCGGGGCGTAGCGGGGCGTAGCGGGGCGTAGCTGGGCGTAGCGGGGCGTAGCTGGGCGACGGGATGTCGTCTGGGACGAACGCCCTGCCGTCCGTGGCGGAGACCCGCGGACGTCCTCGACCGTCAGGCCAGAATGGAAGAGGGGAAAAGGGGGAGGGAGGGGGGGGCGTCGTCCCTAAAAGGTCCTGGTCTGCTCTTCGTTACCCCATTTTGGTTTTGCCTGCTCCTGAAAGCGTTGGTATGGTGAGGCGAGGCGTGGCCGTGGCGTGGTGAAGCATGGCGGGGCGTGGCGGGGCGTAGTGAAGCATGGCGAGGCGTGGCGGGGCGTGGCGGGGCGTGGCGGGGCGTGGTCGAGCTGGCTACATTCCATTAGAGAGCAGGGGCAGTGGGGGTGGCGTCCTCGGCGCGCACGACGGGATGCCAATTTAACCGGCGGAGAAGTAGGGGGGTGGGAGCGGGAGGCGGCTATGGTGGGGCGTCTTAACGAAGCACAGGAAATCTGACCATGAATGAGGAGGGGTGGCAGCAGCTGCAGTCAAGGGGAGGTGCGTGCTCTTTCAGGTTTGCAATCGATAGGTTGCTATGGGTTCTAAAAGGACTGTATGGAACCTGTTTTCTTCTTTTCATTCGTTCTGTTAGTCGGTTTTCTACTTCTTTCTTTTGTATTTTTCTTCCTCTTCCCTTCTTCCTCTTTTTCTCTCCCCTGCCCCACCTTCACCCCCCTCACGGCTGCTCGCACTCCATCTGTATGCCCGTGGCCCAACCTATTTTCTGCCCATACAACTTTCTCGTGTGCCCTCCTCCCCCTCCACCTCGTTTTCACTCCCCACGTTTTCTTCCCCTCTGCCCCTGCCATCTACCGCTCTTCCCCGCAACCAACGTTTTTTCCCTCCATTCCGTTTTCTTATCCTCCCGATTGCTGGTACCCCGCACAACGGCGGCACCTTTCTCCCCTCATCCGCCGTCCCCCTCTGCTTTGCACTGCTCCTCCCCCTTTCCCTTTACCCCCCACTTTCCTATTTGCCCGGAGCTCCTCGAGTGCAAATCGGAAACATTCGAAGCAACGCCGCTCACGGCAATACCCCTCCGAATGAGAACGGGAAGGAGAAGTGAATTTTGCCGTCGGTGTGACGTTCCAGTAAAAGTAAGTGGTCAAATGCGCGTTGCGCTCTAAAAAATACAAACATTTTAGTTAGCTAGTAATTTTTTTTCGATCAGGTGCGAAACGTTATGCATTCACACGGTTGCCAAAGGGTTCAGCGACAATTTACCGGTTTCAAGAACTCGGTCTTGTGTGCACTTACGATCTTTAACGACCGTGACAAATTTTGCGTCAAATCCATCGGTGCCACACTTTTGTCCCATTTGCTGGTTGTGTCCATTTGTGCAAAGTGGGACTTTGAAAAGTGGTTTAAAGCCGCCGCGTTGCCCTGCGAGGTAATAAAAAATGAATAACAAACACGCCCACCACCACCAAAAAAAGGAAAAAAAAAAGGTGTAGTGACGAGGTCGAGAGCTCGAGTGTTGGGGGAGGCAGGGTTGAAAGAGGGGGGGGGGCGATTGCTCGCTAATTGGGTTTCAGCCCCATTAGTGACCGCACGGGTTCGTCAGGCTGGCCTGCTGGCTGTGTCCGTG
>NW_026267184.1:775279-783045 GCF_000697945.3 Frankliniella occidentalis | reverse complement strand
CCCCCGCACCGCCCGTTCCAATCCGTTCGCGTCCATTATGGCCGTGGCCGAGAGACTGCCCCCGCGGCCCGCGCCGCCCCCACAGTGACTGGATGACAGCTCTCGGGCCGCACACACACACACACACACACTCATGCACACAATTAAATTCCAGTTTTTTTTTTAAGGGTGTATTTATAGGTTCAGACGGTTGCGGTCTCGCGCGCGCGTGAGAGGGTAGGAGGCGGGTGGTAGGAAAGGTGTGCCTTCACTTTGGTGTGGTGCAAGGGGGCTGCAGGAGGGGCGGGGTGGGACGGGACGGAGGGTTCCCCTTTTGGCTCGTGACCAAAGAGCGCGCGGGGATCCGAAGAGGACAGAGGGAACGAGATCCCCTTCCCCCGATAGTGGAGCCTCAGTAGAGCAGCGGGCGCACTCGCAGCAGGGCTGGGGGCACACATCCTGTGGAATGTCAACCGGGGAGAGAGGTTCACCCATTTCTGCTGTCGCCCTTTTGCCCGACTGCCCCCAGAGGAGCCAACTGGGGGGGTTGGTTACCCCCGACCTCCCACTCCGCACCCCTCGCCGCGCCGCTGCGCGCACCGCCCTTAACCCGCTCCCTCTTCTCAGTCACAGGGTGCGTTTACCTGCGCGTAGCTCTTGCGCGCGGTTACGCTCCCCAAAAGGGCACGCGACGCTACTCGAAAAAGAGAACAGCAAAATATTGGTTAAATTGTAAACCTTCTTGTAAAATTTGTACAATTTTTTGACGACTTTTGTCTCACCCGAATAAACCCCTTTTTATCTAAAAGGAAAAAGGATTTTACTTATTTTCTGACTCTTGAAAAATGGTCAAAAAGTGTGAAATAATCTTGCTTTCAGGCACTTCACCCAAGTGCCTTCGGGCGCTTATCGTCACATGCTGTAGGGGACCTGCAAGTGAACCTGTAGTAAGGCCTTCCTTTATTTGTCCAGCAGAGTGGTATTTGTTAAACAAACACGGGCATCACTCGCCAGCACCGGCTGTTGCACTTTGACTTCGGCATCCTTCCTTCAGGACCCCCAGGACCCTCTGTGCGGGAAGCCGAACACAGAGAAACAATGGATAATTGGCGGGTCGGGCTAAGCCGGCGTGGCGTGGCGTGGCGTGGCGGGGCGTGGCGTGGCGTGGCGTGGCGTAGCGTGGCGGGGCGTGGCGTGGCGTGGCGTGGCACGGTCCGGCAGGACCGAAATGCGTTGCCCAATTTGCGGGGCTAAATGCTCTGCTCCTCCCCGCCTTATCACTGCCGCCCGCTGTATCGTTTTATCTCTCTGTCTCTCTCTCTGGCTCGTTCGTAGATCAATTCCTCTCTCTCTCTGTCTCTCTCTGTCTCTCTCTGTCTGTCTGTCTGTCTCTCTCTCTCTCTCTCTCGCTCCCTCTCCCTCACTCTGTCGGCGTGGCGCGGCTCTTCTCCTACACCACCCATCCTCCCTTTTTTGCTGCTCCCGGATCAGCCCTCGCAGTGCTGCAGCAGCCGGGCGGACACGGGGACAAGGCGTGGCCAGGGCGGGGCGGGGCGTGGTGGGGCGCCCAACGATAAAGTGGTTACCGAATGGCTGCCGGGGGCAAATTTGTTTCTCTGTCGCCGTCGGCCTGTCTCTTTGAGCCATCCCACACTCCTCTCCCCCCCCCTCTCACACCTGCTAACCAGGCCCCTCGACAGGAACGCGAGCAGCACGCTGCCCCCCCCCCCCCCTCTCACTCCCTCTCTCGCCCCTGCGCAAGGAGGCGTTGCCGCGCCGCCTGAGATAGATAGATGGCCAGATAATTCGGATTCCGGGCGAAAATAAGTCGAGCAGCCGAACTGGCGCAGGAGCTAGGAGGATTCAATTGGCTTCCTTCGCTTGACCCTCTTCGTCCATCCCTCACCCTCTTCTCTCCTTACCTCTCTCTCTCTCCCTCTCTTTCTTGCCTCTCCCCCCTCACCATAATAATTCACAAGTTTCTGCGGTTTCACCTGATCGCAAGACCCGTCGGAGCCCGCGTCCGCTCTGGCCGCTCGGCATTTGTTTGACGTCTGTTCGCGGGGGCGGCGGAGGCGGGGCTGGCGGTGCAGACCGGGGGCAGCCCCGCCGCCACGCCGCCACGGTACGGTTGGGAGCGCGCGCGGCAAGTTTGAGCGGTGGGACCCTCTCCGCTGCTGTGCCAGAGGTTATGCCCCTCCCCCACCGCCCCACCCCCTCTTTCTGGTTAGCACCTTGAGTCAAACCTCAGTTCTGGAGGCCGAGACCCCAAAGCAAGCGACCGCATAATCCGGAGATCCTAATTGGGGAACAGTCCAGCGGTTATACCGTGACCAAGTGGGGGAGCCGGGGCCGGCCAGGGCGACAAACTAATAAACACCTTTGGGGCCGCGGAACTTGCCGGCCGGCCGCCCCCGCCGCCGTCTGCCCCTCCTCGGCTTCACCACTAAGGCGCTCACGCACTCAAACGACCGAGGCTCTCGCTGCTGCGGCGCGCTCTTTCGAATGGTTGTTTTCAGTGTTGTTTTCCCCCTTTTTGTTGCAGTTCCGGAGAAGGGCTTCGAGGTCATCAAGAGCAAGACGAACCCGCCCGACCACGTGAACGTGACGTGCCGGGCGCACGGCGTCTTCCCCGAGCCCCGCATGAACCTGTACCGGGACCCCGCGCCCTCGGGGGCCGCCGGCAAGTGAGTAACCGACAATTGCATGCTCGTTACTGCGTGTGAGTATCGCACCACACTTGAAGGTGGGTGAATGCCTATTTGTGCACTTATGGGGGTAAAGGTATGAGAATTGAAAATTCATACACTTGTCGTTCATGTGTACGAATGAATGGTGTTCACACCTACAAGTTTGCGACATTCACAAACTTGTTTTTTCGGTGTATGCATATTTATTTTCCCTTGAATAATCTGATCACAAAATTAGATATAGTAGATTTAAAATATTACTTCGACGCCCCCACAGAAACTAATAACGTTCTCTGGTATGCTGGTCGCACAGAGCTATACTTTTGAACGCGCGTCACTCATCACTAATGTTGTTGCTCGCGCGGGGGTTGGGGCTTGGCCGTGCACTCTACACGAGCCGGAGTTAAATTTCCACCGCACACTTCCCTTGTTTCCGTTCCCTCCGGCGCGCGCGCGCGCCAACTTTGGCGCCTTGCTTTCCCCCCCGGGCCATTCGTGTATATATCCCCTATGCGGGAGTAGTTGATTCACACCCATGTGCGTACCGGGCGGTGCGGTGGGGCGACGACTGGCGGGGTGTGGCGGAGCGCGTGGCGGGTTTACGAGTATCGCTGGCCGTTTCACGGCTGGGCGGGACGAACAGGAGGGCCGCAGGCCGGGCCGCGATAGGCCACGGCTGGGCGTGGGGGCTGTTGACAACCACAGACCAGGACCAGGCCTCTGCCGGGGGCGGGGCGGGGGTGGGGTGGGGTGTGGCGGGGCTAGCGGCCGAGAGGCTTCCGTAGGGCGTCAGGCTGGATGTCTGGCTTGATAGGTTGCAGCAGTGAGGGGCTGAGTGCAACAGCTGCGCGCAGCACAGCAGCTGCGCTTCTGCTGCAGTCCAGTTAACGCCGGACGCTCCACTAAATCCTGCTTCGCTAGACTGCTGCCGCTCCGTCTGTTATGTCTGTCTGTCTGTTGTTTGTAGCAGACGGTGGGGAGAGCGGCCGAGCTGGGCCTGGGCTGTCTTTGTCTCGCTCTCGATGTGCACAGCAAATCGGAGGGGCAGACAGATAGAGAGCGAAGGAGGAGAGAGAGAGAGAGAGAGAGAGAGAGAGACGGAGCAGGACAGGGCAGCCAGGCCTAATGGTATGGCTCTGAACAGGTGCGGCACGACAGGGAAGCGGCGGCAGTGAGAGTAATGGGGCGGAGAGAGCGAGCGAGAGGGGAGACACGTGCACTGGGAACACGTGAGGGAGGGAGAGAGAGAGAGAGAGAGAGAGAGAGAGAGAGAGAGAGAGAGAGAGAGAGGGGGGGGGGAAGGGGAACACGTGCACTGGAAACACGTGAGTCGTGTGTGAACGAGAGGGGATCAGCCGGATATCCATATGCTACGTCAAATAAATGTATTTGTTAATCGATTGTTACATAAATGTAACAGGGAGCGAAATAGATGATGAGTGGATTACAACTTTCGCGTAATAAGGCACGTCCGTCATTGTCCCCCTGGGCCAAGTTCAACATGAAAAGCTGACATGTAGCGCCTGGTGGGTAGGCACCGTCTTGCCTGCAATGCATGCATGCACTGCGGGTTGGCCTAACCCGAGTCTCGCAGGCGCCGAACTCCCGTGATTTCCCATATGAATCTCAGAAAAACGGACGTAATTTCTGGATGATCTGTTGTCTTCGGTGCACCTGCCCTTGGTATTGTGCAGAAATGCGCACAGCGTCTCATACCGAAAAGAAAATTGTAGAATTTTACAGTCTGTAGTCTGCTCTGCTTCACACAAACTAGGAGGTGTGTCAGATATTATCCTCTCGAAAAAAGATACTTTATGCAAAAGTTATGGATGGTTACAAAACGAATTTATTTAAGTCTGATCAGGCAAACTAACATAATGCGGATTTGGTGAAAAGTGACGAGTAGTAAAAACTTTCACAATACAGGGTGGTCCATAGACTCCTTCCTTTATTTTGCTTATACTGTACCGCATGCAGGCGTGCGGGCGGGTTGCATACTCACACGGGGCCACAAGGGGCCGTGCGGAGCGACGGTAGGCAAGCCCGTTCGCACGCCTGCATGCGGTACAGCATAAGCAAAATAAAGGAAGGGGTCTATGGACCACCCTGTTTAATCTCTGTAATTGAGTTTTACTATACAATTTTTATTTTTCGTCTCTGTAGGTCGCACGGCCTCCCTGGCGTGACGGTCAGCACGGTAAGCCGACAGGGCGTGTTCGACATCACGGCCTGGACGCTCATGCCTGAGAGCGAGATCGAGAACCCCACCATCCTGGAGTGCGAGCTGCGGCTGCCGGACGCCAACTACACCAAGCGGAAGAGGATCCTGGTGTACTCCGGTGAGCACTAACAACACACGACTACTCTACCGCGCATCCTAGAAATCCAAGTGGGTCAATCTCGAACGCTTGGGTGTGAATCCGTTAGTACACTTGGGACACAAAGTGTACACATTTTACTGGAAAATTCACACTTTTTTTTGCTGGTCCAAGTGTGAGAATATAAATTAACTCACCAAATTTTTTGACATTAATACACTTTGACTTGTAGTTATTAGAGTTGGAATCGGCCACGTTGCCCTTGCTCGTCAAAATATTTATAAAAATAACGGTTGGAAAACAACTTCATAAGGTGGTCTTTTGTAATTTAATAACAATAACGCACAAACGGACGTACTGCATGCACATGGTATAATAGTGAGCGAAGATAATGTGCGATGAAGACGGGACGCGGCAGTGGTGTGCAGCAACGTAGAAAACGGACGGCCCCTTCGAGTCGAGTCCTCCTCGCCGTCGCCGCTCAATCGGATTTGGGTCGGGGCGGGGGCGGCGTGGGGGCGCGCCCGGGCGGGGACCGCGCCGTTACTTCACGTGGTGCGGACCATCTCCATGATTACAAAGACGCCGGGGTCCTTCGTCTGTAATTCACTCTGGGATTCACTCCGTCGGTCCTCATTTGGTGGACCCGACACTGATGATCCCACCATCCCCCCAACCCCTATTCTCTCCCACCCCACCTCTACCCGTTCTCCCCTTCACTCTGCCGCACCACGCGCTCCCCAACCACCCTCCTCACGCCATTCTTCTTGTGGAAGGCAACCATAATTCGGTTTCACTTTTTAAGTTTTTGGTAAACTTTATTAGAGATTCATCTCATCCCTTGGCGTTCGTCGCGTTTCGTTCGCGCGCGCGCTGCCTCGGCGTGGCGTGGCTCGAACCAACCCGGCGAGAACCCCGCCAACTTTGGGTTGGGTCTTAGTCACAGGGAGGGGGGTGGAGAGAGAGAGAGAAGGAAGGTAAAGACAGGGGGAGGGAGATGAAAGGTGCAGCAGCGGAGAGACGAGGGAGGAAGGTCGGAGGCGAGGGACCGACATCTAATTTCGACGAGTTGGTAAGAGCGTCGCGACGGCGAGGGGGCGCCCTTTGTTTCGACAACCGGAGACGGGAGGGGGGTGGGAGGGGCTAAATCCCCTCCCCGTACACGTCGGCCCCGCCGTCGCCCGCTCTGCGTCGGCCTCGGACCCCGGGCGGCCTGGGCCGACCTGCCCTCCAATAGGATTAGCACGGAGTGCCCCTGCGTCAGCAGCAGCAGCACATCTCGGTCAGCGGCGAGGCGAGCAGGCCTTCTGCCGGTGCGGCGGGGCGAGGGACCCCGAGGGGGACCGGCGGCCTCCTCGAGGGCGCGAGGGACACTCGGGAGGGAGACAACGAGGCCGGCAGCCCCGTGCCCCGGGGAGTGTGTCCCTAGGGTGTGGGCAACAATAAGCAGGCCGACAGCCAAGAAAAACATTCAAAACCAACACGGGAAAACGACAGCAATTTGTCAATAATAACTGTGAACTAAAACAGACACTCATAATTTCTGGGAGGGACGAAGTTTTCCAAGTTAATAAAGCCAACTCTTAAATAGAAGCGCGACCCTGGACGTCATATCCACAAGAGCATCGTCGGGTAGTGCGTCGTTCACCACTTCACAAGGTCCTTGAAGCGGAAACGCGAGTGTGTAAATGTCGTACACTTGAAGGAGTGTGTTGAATTTTCCTTTGAAATTCACACTTTAGCCTCAACGTTGTTTACGAATGGGCGTTAACACACGTACAAGTGTGCGACATTCACCCACAACGTTATGCCGGTGGGTGGGCGGTCAGTGGTGGATAATTATGGTGGCTCCTCGCTCGCCCCCGCTCTTTGCGCCGTGTGTCCTGGGGGTGGTGGTTGCGAACTGCATCGCTCATTGTCCTTGCCATTTTGGGTTATTTTACGGAGGGCAGCTCTGGGGGCGCGTTGGGTCCGTAGGGCCCGACCCTCGCCCCGCCGCCTCTTTTCTCTCGCCCTCGGCTCTCTCTCTTTCTCTGTCTCTCTCTCTCTTCCTCTCTCCGTCCCTCTCCATCTCTCTCCCTCTGCGTCCTCCCTTACTCTCGCCCGGAAATGGGTCCCATTCCGGGGGGCTCTAATTGTAGCTTGAGGTAAGGTCCCTCGGACCGGCGCAGAGTGAGTGGGCTCCCCGGACGCAAAGGGGGCGACGAGGGGGGTTGAGGGAGGAGCGGCTGTAGCAGCAGCAGCAGCAGCAGGACGGAGGTGGGCGCGCTGAGGCTGCCTCCCTGAGGACATCGCGCTGGCGGCGCCGCCGGGACACTGTAGAGACCGGAGGGGGGCTCATCTAGCTCACGCCAGCTGGTGCTCGCGCTGCCTGCTGCTGCTGCCGCTGCTGCTGCCGCTGCTGCCGCTGCTGCTGCTGCTGCCGCTGCCGCTGCTGCTGCCGCTGCTGCTGCCGCTGCTGCCGCTGCTGCTGCTGCTGCCGCTGCCGCTGCTGCTGCTGCCGCTGCTGCTGCCGCTGCTGCTGCTTGCTGCGGTACACATCCGCAGGCGCAACCGCCACCGCTTGCTCGTGCTTATTACCTAGAAGCTTGCCTGGCGGCGTGGCGCCGCTCGCTCGCTCGCTCACCCCGCCTTGAAATTAATCACATCCTCTTGAAATTAATTAGACGACACGCGCGGACTGTGTTTGAGAGCGGGGGCGGGGGGCGGCCGGGGGCGGCGTGTCTCGCGGGGGTTGCTTGCTTGGCTCTGGCCGCCGCTTCCGCCCCGACACGACGCA
>NW_026267184.1:772708-774499 GCF_000697945.3 Frankliniella occidentalis | reverse complement strand
CGGGAGATTAGGTGGGTGCGCGTCTCCGTCAGCCACAGAGAGCCGCCCGGTCCGCCCCACCCCGCCCCGCGGCCGCCGTGCAGCGGGGTGGCGTTAATGGCTCTACGCTTCCCTGTCATATCAATGGCTAATTGTCGGGGACTCGGAGGACAGCGCCCCGCCCGCCTCTCCGTCCTTGCGCTCCCCCCTTTCTTGGGGCAGCGTCGCCGTCGCTGCGCTGCGGCCGCGCTGGCGGGGCTGGCAGGCAGGCAGGCAGAGGCGGGCAGGCGCTCTGGTCTGGCGGGCTGGCAGGCGGGCCAGGAGGATCCACTTCACCGTTATTAATTGATTCCCCTGCCTCCGCTGCGGCGCGACCATTTGTCACCGGCGGGCGCGCTGCGCGGTGCGGGCGCTGGCGCTGTACAACCATCATTAAACGGGATCGTCCTCCTCGCCTCGTCCTCGTGCAGAAAGCGCCTCAGACTTAACTCTGCAGCGAGAAATACACAAGGACCGCGGGAGGTGAGGTGGTGGCATCGTTGCGGCCAAATCATACTTGTTTGTTGTTCTTGTTGCGCGCGGTCCCACGGTGCAGGTAGCGGGGGCTGGGCCGGGAAGAGAACCTGCCGACGTCGTCCCCAACCCCTCCTAGCACCACCTATCTCTCATCCTTAGTTTCCAAACTATACAAAAACCATAAATCAACGAAAAAGGGGAAAGACTGAAAAAATGTGTGTGTGGGAAGGGGGGTGTCATTATGCCCATGCGAACGAGCGGTCAGTGAGCTGGTTACATTTAGTCAGTTTCCCTCAATTTCTTGCCCCAGTGCAATTCACTTTGTCACGCTCAACTATCACTCAAAACACCATGGCCACTTTTGATTGTCAATTTTGGCATTCTTGTTGAGACCGCCAAGTTTGGTCTTCTTATTTGGCCACTTGGAAAGTCGCAAAGCGGCCGTCAAAATTTGACCGTCGAACAAAAACGCCAAAATTCAGCTAGAAGTCAAGCACGGAAGGCCAACATTTGTCCGCTATATCAGGAATAAGAATCCTCAAATGTTAGCAAGCAAAGTGGCCACGGCGTTTAGGAGTCGTGGGAGAAGGCCGTAGGTTTTCTTTACGCGCCTTTTTCTTCCAACGCCCCGTGTGTACAGTTTTCGGTTGCTCCAGGACGAGCTTCCCTCCTCGCACTTGGTGCGCTCCTCACGTAGCCGGCCGGAGTTGAGTTTTGTCTGTTTGGGTGTGTGATGGCGGTTATATCGCTTGCGCTTACTGGGCGTGGCGGGGCGGGGCGGGGAGTGGGCGGGGGTGTTCCGGGCGCGAGAGCGTGGTGGTGCGAAGCGCTGGTGTCCTCCAGCACACCACACCATCCGGGGAAACCCTTTCAGAAAGTATTCGCAGACGGCGGGGTGCGCAGCACAGGGATAGGTTGCCTGAGCAGAAAGAGGAAGGAAACAAAACGTCTGAATCTATGCAAACTAAAATGCTGCATCACATGTCTTTCTTTTGTAAGTAGAGCAGGCAGCCTTGCCTTACGACCTCCCACACTGCCCCCCTTGGTTCGCCGGCCCCTACCACCACCGAACACCTCCAGGCGCCCGCTATACGCCCTGAGCTCAGCACACCGTGTGGCCTACACCGTCCAAATTTACGATCAGCCGGGTGTCTCTCCCCCTTTACTCCCTCCATCCACCCCTACTGTGCTGCCCAACTCTCCGGGCTCAGCGGCCGCCCCTCTCCTGGGTCCTGCGTGTGAGGAGACATTGAGATTAATTTGACAGGCGTCCGAGGTGGCGACGTAGAGGGGGGA
>NW_026267184.1:770228-772592 GCF_000697945.3 Frankliniella occidentalis | reverse complement strand
TTTGCCCCCCCCCCCCCCCCGAAGGTGTCTCTCCTGCTACGCTGTGGTAGTCAGAAAGCAAGGGAAAAGTCCGGGTCCAGGCGACGAACAACCATAAAAAAAAAAGAAAGAAAAGTTGAACGAAGAATTTTTGTGTAGGACGCTGAAAAGGTTGCTGTTGGCGGGTTGGTTCGCGAAAACACGCAAGTGTAACACGTTGCTCGTTCTCTCTCTATCCTCCTCTCACTTTTCTCTCTTGCGACGCGATCGTAATATATATTGTATGGCTCGCCTGTCCAAACACCCGGCGGTGTTGGCTTTGGACGCTTGCACACACACGCACACACACACAAACACACTCCTTTCTCACTCTTTCTATCTCTCTGCCCTCCCGTCGTTTGGGCGAGCGACGGGAGGGCAGAGAGATAGAAAGAGTGAGAAAGGAGTGTGTTTGTGTGTGTGTGCGTATGATAAAAGGGGTCGAAGGGCTGTCGGAATAAGGGGGTTGGGGAGCGCTATCGCGACGAAAAGAGAGAGAGGGGGGGAGGGGAGGGAGGAGGGCTGGGTAACGGGCCAGAACCAATCAACGCGCTGGACACCAATCAATCAGCAAATAAATCTTGCATTTAATTACGTAGCCCCGCCCGCCGCGTCCCCGGCGCTTTTGTGTTGTCCTTTTGTCCACGCTCACAGGGCCGCGGCGCCGTGCGGGCGACAGGCCCGAGGCGCCGGGAGAGAGAGGGAGGGAGAGACAAGGAAGGAGAGAGAGAAAGAGATGGGGGGGGGGAGAGGGAGGGACAGAGGAAGGGAGAGAGAGGGACAGAAAGGGGTGGAGCAAGTGGGAAAGGGAAAGGGGGCGAGACGGGGGAGCAGGGTATCACGGAGGCCCGGCGCCAACACCAAACCAAACGAGACAGTTGTGGTGTAATCTGTTTTCATACAATTTCAGGCGGTGGCGGTGCTGCGCGCGGCCGTGGCGCTCGGACACGGCGGCCGGGCGGGGGAGGGTTGGGGGTGCTGTTCGCCCGCATGGGTTGGCCACAGGCACCGGCAAGGGAACCCTCAGGACTGGGAGGAGGGGGAGGAGGCCATGTCCGGGCTCCGGGGCCCGCTGGGGGTCCTATTTCGAAACGTGCGGCACCGACATGAGGGGATTCAAACCCAACCCTCTCTCTCCCTTCCGCACACCCCCCATTCCCCTCCTTCACCTCCCTCTGCTACTCGATTCATTGCGACCCTCTGGACAGTCATTGGGTCTCCTGACTGTGCTTCGCCTGCCCCCTTCCCTCTACCCCTTTTCATCCGGCGCACGGGGGACCAGGTTCGAATACTGCACGCGCATCAAAGATATGTTGTTTGCGTCCGCTCTTTGTTTCCCCTTCAGTTGCTCCCACCAGCCTTTACATTAGAAAACCCAAGTAGTCTGTGAATGTCAGACCCTTGTCGGTGTGTGGACGAAATTCGTAGACATGGAGGCAAGAGTGTGTGCATTGCAAAGTTAAATTAACAATTGTACTCCTTTCAGTGTACGAATCATGAGCATTCACACACCAACAAGTGTGCGACATTCACCACACACTTACTTCCAGTGAGCCGCAGCTTGCTCAGGTGGACGGACACTTTGCATATTTCACGCGCCCCGCCCTCTTTTCCTCTCCCGCTTCATTACGTGTCACGCGCAGTTCTCACGCTCGGCGCGGCCCATTTGCGGAGCTCCATCACGCGGACAGCTGTCTGTCGGCGGCAGCGAGAGTGCTGGACTCTGGCGCGGACTGCTATGGACTAGAGAGAGAGTTCAAGCCCTCGACCGGAGGACGCAACTGCACTGAACTGGGCTGTAGCGTACTGACAGCATCCTGGAAACTGCCTTATTTATTTTTATATCGTCGCCGTATTTTAATAATTTTCACCGGAAGCGCAAGTGTGAACGCTGCGCACTTGTGGGTGTGTGAATTACTTATTTGTTCACTAAAGGGAGGAAAGGTGTGGTGTGGATTTTCCTTTGAAATAGTTCACACATTTAGTGCCTATGCGTGTGTACGATCAGCATTCACTCACCTATAAGTGCACAATATTGCTCTTGGGTTTCCGGTGTAATGACGAACTCATCTACGCACCGCAGGATGCTGGAGCAGTCTTTGCTCTCGTTTTACTGGAGTCAGCATCAGGCGCGACCTTCGCTGCTGTTCGGCCTCGCTCCGGCAGCTCGGCGGCAGCGACGACGACGACGACATAGGTCTGACAGGTGGCGGCGGTGGACGCTCGCTGGAGCAGGGGGAGAGGGAGGGAGAGAGAGAGAGGGAGAGAAAGAATAAGGGAGTGGGAAAGAGGGGAGAGGAAGGGCAGTTATAGGACGTCTGACAGTGGTAACGAGAAGGGAAGGGC
>NW_026267184.1:768658-770178 GCF_000697945.3 Frankliniella occidentalis | reverse complement strand
TCTCCGCCGCTCGCCAGTTTTCCTCCTTCCATCCTTCCTCCGTCCGCCGCCACAAACTAGACAAAACTTGATTGCCGCATTCTTTTACGTTCCCGCAGCGCTCTTCCTCGACGACGACGACGGCGAGTGAGGAGATGTGCGGGAAGGGGGGGGGGGGCGTGCTCGCGCGCCTCGCATTCGGTAGCGTCGCCCTCAGTTTTTATTCTCCTCGGCCCCACTGGCGGCGCGGTTGGCGACCCTGCGGGTGACGAGGCGCTGAGAGCCCTCCTCTCGCGCAGAGGGCGGGGTGGCGGGGCGGAGCGGGGCTGCCGACCCAACGCTGTGTCGTAATTTTCTGTTTCTTCAATTTCACAGGCCTGGCCTGAGCTGGCCGCCGTCGTCACCCTCCTGGTCCCCTCTCTTCCCTCCTCCCGCCTCTTTCCTTCCGCTGCGCTCCGCGTCGTCCTGTGTCCCTTGTCGGCTCCTTGCCTTGATGAATCCCGCGGGGTCGGGGTCGGCGGCATAAGGGCACGCCATTCTGCTCGCTGCACGACCTCGAAAAGGGATTGTGGGCGGGTATGCCATGCCCTATGTGGAGGTATTTTCTCTACCCCCCCCCCCTTTTCGCCCACAACGCAACCTCGACCCGCACCTGTCCTAGCCTCCGGGCGCCGCGTTCAACCAGGTCCATTGTCTCGGCGCCAAGTCACACACACGGTGCTGCCGCTCTCTGAATTAACTCATTTCCAGCAGTTCTGTTGAATGAGGTGCTCCCCCTTGCTATCCAACTACCCCTAACAGTTCCTCGCCCTCTCCCTCTCCTGAACCCCCCATGCTCGGCCAGAAGTCACGGTGTTCGCAGGTAGTGAGGTTCCTCCGCTGCTGCAGCCGCTGCTCCAGGCCGCTGCGAAGGACTTGTCGTCCAGGGGCCTGAGGGGGGCTGTGAGGGAGTGCGGTGGGGGCGCGCAGGGGGGCAGCCACACAAAGACTGGCCCCCGAGTCTGACACAAAGTCCAGCAGCACGGCTCCTGCGCGCGCGCGCGCGCACACACGCACACACACACACACGCGCGCACACGCGTGTGCAAGGGCCGCTGGGGCAACCAGAGGGGGCAAGCAACGCAGTGCGGGAACCATGAATAAGGGAAATGATATTTACTCGCAGGCCAGAGCGAAATAAAGGCAACCAGGTCGGCCAGGGCGAAGGGAGGCAGGGAGAGGGGTGAGAGAGAGAGAGAGAGAGAGAGAGAGAGAGAGAGAGAGAGAGAGAGAGCAGCGTGTGGTGCGGTATGGCACCAGGACGCCCCGCGCCCAGCCTGATGAAGGCAAGCATATTCAAGAGGAGAACGACTCTGTGTCTCAGTTAGCGCGGCCTCCAAACTTATGAGACGAGCAGCAACAGAAGCGGTGGCAGCACGACGCACATGAGATTCCAGAGGGAAACATTATTTCCGACTGCGAGACCAACACGGGCAACTACTAAAGCCGCAGCGGCCGCCATGCGAGTGTCTTCATTTCACACTCCAGGGCGGGGCCGGGCG
>NW_026267184.1:766395-768608 GCF_000697945.3 Frankliniella occidentalis | reverse complement strand
GGCCGCTGGACGGGGCGACCGCGCAGCCGGGAAGTGATGGTGACGGGGGAGAGGAGAGGGGTGGTTACTGCGCATGTGTGTGTGCGTGTGCGTGTGTGTGTGAGTGTGTCAAATAACGTCAATTTCGCCGGGCCGTTATGCGGGCGGCCCCTCCCGGGGAGGCCGCGGCTCTGGGATTTAAAATGAGAAGTGATGGCAGGTGGCCTATCGAGCATGGCAGCTACACGGCTGTCGGCCGCGTGAGTGGCAGGTCTTTTTACTCCAAGAATCCCTTGTTGTATTTTTTACGTTTCTTTTTTTCTCCTTTTTTTATTTGCCCACCTTGGCCTTTTCGTTGCCCCCCCTCCCCCCTTTCGGGTTCTTCTTCCTTTTGTTGTCACGCGGAGGAGGGAGCAGAGGGACCGTGACGGTGGCGGGGGCGCAGAGGTCACGCGGACCCCATACCCCGCCTAACGCACTGTGTGCTATCGACAGCCGGGGCCATTCTGAGTGAAGGAATGACTCGCAGGAGGGAGGGAGGGGGGCTGCCGCAGCAGGCGAGTCGAATTTTAAGTGCAGCCGTGCAGCTCTGCGGAGCGCCTGGTCGACGTGATGGTGGCCACGCCTGTGCGTCAACCGTTGCCGTGGTATTATTGCCTAGCCCTCGCGCCAGTACATCAGTGCTACGGTCTTATTGCCTACCCTGAAGTCTGCAAGGATTCCCACGGTTAAGTAGCTGCCCGACGACTGTAGGCAGTTTATTCGTTCAAAATATTCACGCACCTCCCCCCCCCCTCATTTTCCCTCTTTCCAAAAAACGAAAGAAAACGCATTATCTTTTCGTCTGGCGACATCTGGTGGTGGTGCTGCTGGTCGGGAAAAAATATTTGCACCTCATCGTTTTGTGTCAACGGCCAATGTTGACGATACCGGATGTTGAAAAAAAATGCAGAAATAACGACACAGACGGCGGCGGGGGGGGTGGGGGGGGGGGGAGCTGAGGGAGAATCACTGGCGAAGTCAGAAGAGATTAATTGTTTTCATATCGAACAATCCGCCCAGGCCGCAGGATGAATACTCGACTCGCGCGTTTGCACGGCCATGTTTCGTTTGGCAAACCTCTTCGTCTCTCTCTCCCTCTCTCCCCTCCATCTCTCTCGCTCCTCCCCTACTCCACAAAACGCCTCCTGGTTGGCTGCCTCCAGGGCTGAGAGGCCGGAGATAAAGGCCAAACAATCGTATTTATTTTTCGCCGGCCGGACCTAATTGTTTGCCCTCCACCCTAATCCATTTGTGTACCGTGACCAGTATCGCGACGGCCAGGGGCTCGGCCAGAGCTCCTCCCTCATGTCAGTCTGGGCCGTGCGGCCGGGGGGAGGAGGGCCACGGCGACCACAAGGCTAGAAAGGAGCACAATCAGCTCAGCTCTACGGCAAAAGTAGATCGAAAAAAAAAAATTGCGTGACAATCTTGACATTGATGAATTATCTATACCTTTATTCGCCTGTTGATGAGACAACAACGATGATTCCCATCAGCATACACATACATTTCCTCTCCCATGAAAAAAAATAAATTGAAAATATGTCACGTGATATGTCACGTGATACGTCAAGTTGCTAAAATTTCCTTTTTCATTCCACCAGTGACACAAAATTGGGCCCACCTTCCTTTTCGGCTTAAGCTCCAGCCGTGGAGGAGCACTGTAAAATATATCTACAGCATTCATGACAGTTTCCAACAGTGTTAAACTGATAATTGGAATGAGGGTGGCATACTGTTAAATTTCGTGCTCTCTCCTGCTGCACAACGTACAACAATGTACACCGAGCACAAAATTTAACAGTGCACCATCGTTATTCCAATGACAAGTTTGACAAACCGTTGTAAAGGCTGTATATTGTTTCTTTTTGCAGTAAGTCATGCAGTGTACTCGTTAGACAGGAGTCAAGGAACCCTACGTGCCAGTGTATGTGTGAGCAGAGGCGTGTGTGTGTGCTGGCGTACCTTACCCGTTGTGGAGGGCCCGGCCGGCCCCAAGTAGTCGTATCCGCCCGTGTCGTTACGTATTGATGGAGGCCCAACACACAGCCTTGTTCGACTCTTGCATAATTTCCGGGGGGCCTGCCAGGAGTCTGTGTATATACGTGCACACGAGCGCGAACGACCAGCAGTGCGGCGGGCGGGGGCGGGCCTGGTGAGTCCTGGTCGGGTCACCATGGCGGGGTGAGAGG
>NW_026267184.1:764916-766345 GCF_000697945.3 Frankliniella occidentalis | reverse complement strand
GGGGGGGGCAAAGTGGCGGTGGGGGCGAGAAGCCCGCCGCTGTATTACCAACTTTTGGTCATTAGAGGTGACCAAACGCCACCGCCGCCGTCGTGGACAAGGGAGGGCGTCCCCTCGTCCCCGCCACCGAGGCCGCCGACTATGTTGGTGTACTTACAATCCGCACCACCGCTGCTGCTGTCTTCCGCGACGCGCTTCTTGTCGTGCTCCGGGCGCTGCCACTGGTAGTAGTAGAGGACGCCGCCGCCGCCATCACCACCCTGGCAAACACAAAAGAGACGAGGATGAGAGTTAAAGTTGTGTTGTTGCTGCTGCTGTCCGCGGGGCCACAAAACATTTTACTGGAGTCCGCTCTAACCCCCGACTGCGGTCGCAGCTACACTCTTTTCCTCTCGCTCTATCCGCGGGGCCAACTTGACAACAAAAGGCTGCCCAATCAGAAAAAAAAATCCAGTCTAAAATGTGTAGCAGAAAGCTGACATGACACAATCAAAAACAAAATGTAGTCAATGTGTGAGTGTGTGTGTGTGTAATGGTGGAGATCACTCCTCGTTGGCTAGTGTATCTTAGGTGCTCTATGAAAAATAATGATAGGACGAGAAACATTTTTATAGTGTACATCGGTGTACATCGTTAAATTTTGCAAGCACTATGGATCGACTAGGAATTCACTGACGATCAAAAATTTGCTGCAATATACTAACAGTATGATAAAAAGAACAAAAATCTTTTGATTTTTTAGCGACCAAGTGCCAGTCGACCTCTTGCTGAAGGAACTTCGCAGCACACGCACTATGGTCGATTGGGCGTGGCGGCGAGGAGCCTGCGGTCTTGCTGGGGACGGGGGCAGCGCCTACGGAGGCGGAGGAAGCGGAGGCGGCGGGGGCGGCAGCCTCTTCCCTGCCCTGCCGCCCCCAAACCCCTGCCCCTTTGGAGACTGATCCCCACTTAGACTGGCATGAGCTCTAAAAGCCGGCAAACGCTCTCTCGCCTGCGCCCGCCAAACCCCGCCGCGCCCCGCGCGCGCGCTGCCGCACGCCACCCGGCTCGCCCCGTCCTTGTCCCTCTTTCTACCGCAACCGCCGCCACTGCCGCTACTACGATGGGCTGCGACTATGCGCTACCGCCCCACTTCCCCGCACCGCAGGAAATGCGATATTTCAGGGTGGCGGGTCTTTCTTAAAAAGGGAGACCTCCCCCCGAACACCCTCTGGCTTATCTCCCAGGGACGCTTGAGTTGCGCCACCGTGCGATGCAGAGCAGAACAACGGCGCGGGGGGTCACGGGGCGGACCCACCGACCGAGGAGCGGGCCGTCCCCGTGAAGGGCGCATCTCGCCGCTGCTGTTGTCCTGCTGTCCGCGATAGAGGCGCCGCCGTCGCTCAGCAGGGGCGGAGCGGAGTGGAGTGGGGTAGGGTGGGGCGGGGCG
>NW_026267184.1:763330-764866 GCF_000697945.3 Frankliniella occidentalis | reverse complement strand
ATTCGTACACTTAGGGGACTAAAGGTGTGAATTTTTCCTAGAAAATTCACACGTTTACCCCACTAAGTGTACGAATGGAATGTCGCTCACCTGCAGGTGAGCGACATTCACACACTTGCATTTCCAGTGTGATGGTCTGCAACGGGGGTATGAACAACCCCTTCATAAAAATGTACTTCGGGATGAATAAAAAGGGACGTGGGCCAGGCAAAAACAGGCAGCGTCAACCGGCTTCAACTACAAAGGCAGTTGGTTTTTGTTTGGTGTAAAATTGAAAAAACTCTCGAAAAAAATATTGTCTCTCTTTCTTAGTTTTTAAGTTTTTAAAACTATTTATTTCTACCGTTTCACCCTCTCTCTGGCTGGTAGGGCATTCCAGGGAAGGTTTAGGAAACGGGCAGTAAAGTAGACTAAACATACAGTTCGTTGTCCAAGGCCCAGCGGAGCGGGCGGGTGGGCGTAGGCATGTAGCCTAGGCATACCAGCTCCAATCATGTTTGTTTGTCGCCGTCCCGCCCCGGCCCGCCGAGCGGCCCGCGCTATTTCTTTTTCTGTTTGTTTTATTTGCTCCATTTTCTCGCAGAAAACTTCCTGTCTGTTTTCATTTGGCTGACCCAACAAACGGCGCGGGGCTGCTCCGGAGGGAGGGGGTCGCCCCCAAGGGGATCCGGAGCTGCAAAGAGCCACGCGCCCCGAGGACGGCGCGTGGGAGAGACGTCGTCGAAACAAAAACAATTATATGATGTGGTGTCAACAATGAGCTGGTGGGGGTATGTACCTTGAAAGCAATTGAAGTAACCATATTCTTTTGGCCGGGTAAACAGCATGCACTGTGTTTAGTATAGTGCAACTCGCGTAAATATACGAAACCTAACAGTTTTGGGAAAAGGTAACACACCGCCTAAGATGCTGCCTAGGTCCCAACCACATCGCAATTCACCCTCCACAAGTGGACTGCTTTGCTGCGGCTGTTAGCACGCCAGCATTGAACAACAATCTCGCTATGGGGTTTAGTGGCTTTACAAAAGCGTCAAAACTGCCCACCAATGCTCCAATTTTTAAAAACTTTACGACTCTTTACTGCCTTTACAAAGGCATTCAACTCAAAATGTCTTCCCTGCAAAGCATGCGACATGTTGTTGGGCAACTATGTTTTCCAGTGAGACCATAGGGAGACAGGTAATTTTGTTTCTCTGTTAGACTATGTCATTAGCAGCGGTGGCAAGCGTGCGTTCTTTTGATTGGTTCTGCATCAGGTATGACCCTCCCCCCTCTTCCCCATTCCCTTACTTCACACAGCTGTTGGCATATTTTGTTGTGCTATTTGTGTTTTGTATGTGGAAACACACAAAATCACGTGAGTAATGCAAGTCTGATTGGTATGGCCATGGTTCTGGAGTGTGGGGAGTTGTGTGGGCAGGGAGGGAAGTGGGGGTGAAGCAGGAGACGAGGGCTGGGAGTGGGGCGGGGTGGCTTTGTGCCCCGCTCCTAACAGAGCCCCTAACCCCCTACCCGGGGTGGGTGGTGGGTGAGGGG
>NW_026267184.1:760902-763280 GCF_000697945.3 Frankliniella occidentalis | reverse complement strand
GGGGGGAGATTCGTGGCAGCAACGGCGGCACAAAGATGAAGCCATCACTGTGTTGCGTTGTATCACCGGCGGCGGCGAGCGCCTGCAACCCGACGTTTTATTGGAAAAGAAAAAAACAGCGTTACGTAAACAAGAAAAACAAAACTCTCTTGCTTATTTTTTTTCGTCGTTTGTGATTGAAAGCATCGCGTAAAAATGTCGCGCAGCACTTTCGCTCTCCTGGCGACTGTGCAGAGGGCGGTGTGGTACCGCGGGCCAGGCGACCTCCAATAAGGCATGGTCCCCAGCCTCCGAGGGGCGCAGGAGGAACACCGCTGCCGCCGCCGCGCCGGGGCACACCCGGCCTGGGACAGTAAAATTACTGTAGATAAAGAAGTCCCATTCTGCCGCGGTCACAAATCCCTTTATAATGGCTCGTCTGTTCCTGCCTCTGGCTCGTGGGAAGAGGGGATTGGCGGGACGGGGAAGGGGGCGGGTGGAGCACCCCTTGCTAGAGTGGCTTCTCAGACTCCCTCCTCTTCCTCCTGGGGACGCCCCGCTAGTTGCGGCGGAGGCAGCGCCAAACGCCACGGCCCGCCGCGCACACAAAAGGATATGCGGCTGGTTGCGGCACCAATCCTGCCAGCAGCACCAGCACCAGCACCAGCCCCGCAGCCCCCTCAAAAGGCCGCGTTTGTTCCACTCAGTGACTCGGCCCCTCGGGCGGCGGCGCAGCGTAGCGCCACGCAGGCCGTCGATTTGTGTTTCGCTAGTGTTTCCTCAGAAAACAGGCCTTCCTTTCCTGCTCCCCCCACACACTCGTTTTCCTCCCCCCTCTGCTACTCTCTGAAAGTCGTCGCGTCGTCCTGTTTTTGTCGCCCCACTCTCGCCCTCTCTCCGCAAGTAGGGCAACTTCGGGAGGCGGGGAGGGGCGCGTGCCGTAGCACCTGCGGGAAGACGTCACAGCTGTTGTCGTGTGCGTGCCCGCGAACGCGTCGCGCCCGCCCAGACGGACGTATTGGGGTCGTCCACAAAGAACGTGGGACTTTCAAGGAAGCGTTTTCGTTAAGGTGGCTCTTTCTTGAGTCCAACACGCCCAGAAAATAGTTTTTTGGAAGCAACGAAGCCTTCGCACCAAGGAAATTGCAGTTAATGAAACGTTGCTTTGAAATTAAGAAGATTTACTTGACTCAAAGCAATATCAAGAAAACTTATACTCAATACAAGGCGTAAGAAAGCCAATCAGTCTGTAAGCATTTTGTGAAGAAATAAAATTAAAAAAATATCGAACGTGACTCACTTTTAAAAAAACCTCTTAAAATTCTTTGTTGACTGAAACAAAAGCTGTAACGGAAATGCATCAACTCAAAGGGGTGAAAGTACGCGTAGCGTTGCAGAAGCAAACACTTCAAACATGACGCGAAAGTAAAAAGATTAACGCCGTGCCTTTGTTCGGTCGAGCTGTGCGCATCAGTCCCGAGCGCGCTGAGCACGGCAGAACAGTGCGTATCGCTTGTTGTGCTATCGCACCGCGCGGTCACCTGTTGCGCGACCGCCGGCCGGGTGTGCAGCGCCCGTGGAGCTGGAGGGAGCAGCAGCAGCAGGTCTAGATGATGGAATAGATAATTGCCTCAGATCCCACGGGGAAACAACTTTTACCTCTCCCCCTCCACTTCCTCCTCTGCTCTGCTGGACGACCCCTCTTTGCTCCTTCCTTCTTTTCATTCCCCCTCCTCACGGCGACAGGAGGGGGAGGAGCAAGGGGCGCTCGGCAAGCGGGCCGGGGCCGCCGCCCCCTGGTTACGTTTATGCTATCGACACATTATGAAGGACTGTGGCGCCGAACGATGTGACACGGCTTTTCCATCAACGCGCGAATAGGCGCGGCCAGCCCCCGTTAAACGTCTCACTCACGGACGCGGCCAGGCGGCCACCCCTCCCCTTTCCACATACACGCCACTTTACTGATAACAATCTTTAATCTGTGCCTGTGTGTTAGAATATAAGGGCGTCTGATGCAAGACGGGCTCTTCCGACGTCCGAGGCCAGACAGGACGCTTGTTCAGCCGAGCGCCTAGTAGGTATGCAACCCAACTCGCATCTTTTCGCGGCTAGTGGCGGGTCTTAGGGTGTACCCCGATGAGGTAGGCAACTTGTTTGAGCATGTTGTGAGAAGGGCTTAAGTGAGTGTCATGGCTACTTGAGGGTCGCGTAGCAAGACGTGTTCATGATCTCCGTATAGGTAGGCAACACTTTGCACACCTAGACTCAGTCGGTGGTGAAAGGGCATAAGTGCAAGGGGAGGCGGGGGAGTAAAAAGAGTGGGAAAGGGACAGGCGGTCAGGATGAACGAAGAGGTGGCCGAGTGCGAAAGGAGTGAATCGCGCGTATATACGCAC
>NW_026267184.1:758603-760852 GCF_000697945.3 Frankliniella occidentalis | reverse complement strand
GTGGGGCGGGGGCTGCTTCCGCACGGATGGACACCTGCTAAGCCCCGCCGCGCCCCGCCCCGCTGGGTGTCCCTTTTGCCAAGACCATTGACCGTGCGGCGGCAGCGGCGGCGGAGAGACCCTCGCCGCTCCCCTCCTGCTGCTCCGCCCGGCTCCGCCCCGTCCAGGCGGATACCCACGCGTTCACACACTGATATGCACCGCGGCGTGCCGAGGAGATTCGCTCCGGGAGAGGACCCCCACCCTCTACCAGCCCCCCCCCCCTCTCTCTCTCTCTCAAATCCAGCAACGTCGCCGCCGCCCAGTCTGCATTGGTCTTTGGGCTCATTGTCAGCACCCGAGCGCTTTGAAATATGGGCTGTGGACTCTTGCTCGGATAGGAGCACTCGCCTCCTCTCCCTGCTCTTCTTCTCTCTCTCTCTCTCCCCCACGGCGCCTTTGACTCCAAAGTCAGAGAATCGCAGAAACGATCGTGCGCGCAAGAAAACAAAAGACGCCGGCACCTTAAGTCGCGCGCGTGCGCGCGGGTTCAGCTCGGGGCGGCCTCCACCCCGGGGCGGAGGTCGTTGATGGTGGGGGGACATCATCCAACATCACGTAAGCTTTTCTGATCCTTCTAATTTCCCGGGCCCCAACGGTGGTGGTGGTGGTGGTGGTGGTGGTGGTGGTGGTGGGACCTGCAAGGATGTACTTGCACCAACCACAAACCATTACACACTTTACGAGTACGTAAAGCTGTATTCTTTAGCCAGAAACGTGGAGGTAACCAGTCAATAGGTGAACTGACTACTTTGATTTTAGACGCAGTTGGGATTTTTTTTACCGGCAGTCAAGACCCTCACTTCTTTTTTTTTAAGGGACCCGTTTCTACCAGACAAGGAGGCGAGCGACATTATGCATTTTTTGGCGATCAATTGAATGACCTCCTCGGTCCCAGTCCGGCTCTGGTTCATAAGTAATGCTGCGGACAAGCTCCCCTTACCCGTACTTCCGGTCCATCTCTCCTTATCTCTCTCTCTCTCTCTCTCTCTCTCTCTCTCTCACACACACACACACTTTGGCCGATTCATTAATTTTAGATTTGAATCCCAGACTGATCACGCGCCGGGCCAGGGTGGGACGTGGCGGAGCGTAGCGGAGTGTTCGGGCAGGGTGGTTGGGGCGGGGCGGCGGGAAAGCCCCCGTTGCGCGGGCAGGCCTTGGCGGGGGCGGCGTCATGGGCGCCAAACTCCTTGGAAGTGGAAGGGAGAGGCCAAAGGGATGCGAAGGCAGCAGAGGCAGCGGCGTTGGGGGATCTTTTAAACGCCTCTCAGTGGCAGGAATATATTTCACCCGGAACGGAGGGGGGCCGGGGGGCCGGCGCGCGGCTGGGCCTGGCCAGCGTCCAAGCGGCGGCCTTGCTCCTGCTCGGCGCACTGCTACGCCTCTCCCAGCCCCACACAGTCATGAACTGCTGCCTCCGGTCGCGTCGCACTTTCAGCCATAAAGGACCAAGAGAGTCAAAAGTTGCACTCGCCGTAATGATTCCTTCACTTCCTCTGTTTTGCAATTCACTGAAAAGGCAAATTGTAAATGTTCCAAACTTGGAGTTTTGTGAATGCCCATTCGTATACTTGCGGGAGCAAAGGTGTGATTTCTTCCTTGAAATTCACACTTTTGTTCTCCATGTGTACGAATGGCGTTCACACACCTATAAGTCTGCGACATTCACACACTTGCGTTACTTGGTGTACAGTGTGGGAGCTGGACGCGGTGTTTCCTTACATCTCGGCCCGATGCCTGCTTGCTTTTACTTCCTCGTGTTGCGTGTTTTTGTGCTCACGAAGAGGCACTTTATTAACCCCCTCCCTTACAGCCCCCGGCCTCCAGCAGCACGTCGTGCAGGACGACACGCCGCCGGGGCGGCTCGCTTTGGGGCGCTGCGGGGCCCCTGCTGCTGGAGTGGACACTCCTGCAAGACGGATGACTGGCACGACCGCTGCAACATAAAGGCGAGGCCGACACGAGAACCATCAAGACGTTCTCATCAACGCACAGGAAGCATGACTGGAGGCTTGCGCGGTGGTTGGTGTGCGCCAGAGAGAGAGAGAGAGAGAGAGAGAGAGAGAGTGCGTGTGTGTGTGTGCGAGAGAGGGGGGGTGGCAGGGCGGATACTAGAACAGATAAATGAATCTGCAGTCAAAGGTTATCAATTCGGGGCGCCGAGGCAGCAGTGGCTGGGTCGGTTAGAGAGAGAGAGAGGGGGGGGG
>NW_026267184.1:756286-758553 GCF_000697945.3 Frankliniella occidentalis | reverse complement strand
GGGGAGCCACAACAATAATTATGGACATGCCGGCCTTCATCAGCGGATAAAGCTTTCACCGATATCATGTTTTAAAGCCCGGCCGAGCCCAGTCGCCTGCCCGGCTCGGCAGCAGTGGGAACCGCGCGCACGCTTCCCCAGAAGGGCCATCATATAATTTCGAAAACGAAATCCCCATTCCTCGCTCCTGTCGATTATTGTCCTTTCCGATCAATACATCTCTGCGTCTCTCTTTCTCCCTATCTCTCTACACCTATACACACTCACCAAACCTCGTAAAGCCACCTCCCCCCCCCCACTTCTTTCCCCTTCAGCTCCGACTGCCTCGCAACGCTCTCGCCAACACCACCGCGTTGATTACAATGGAAGCCAATAACGAGAAATACTCGGCCAAAGTTCTTAAATTAAGCCCCTGACCCTTTTCCCGTCCGCACTTTGCTACTGCTGCCGCCGCTGCCCGTTGCCTCGCGAGGCAGGGGGGGAAGGTGTGCAAGTGGAGTGTATGTGGGGCGGGGAGTGACAGAGGAGAGGGGATAAAGTGTGTCGTGGCCGCCATCACCAAGTGCAGCGGTGACGTGAGCAGAGGCGCCGCTTGCAACGGCTCAAGCTCGTGCTCGCGATGGCATGCATAGAAAATTCCCATATGGTAGTTCCCCGCTTGATTGTGTGGTAAAGCAAATACATCAGTCTCGAAAAAGGAGTTTCTCCCTTATTTTAGGTGGTGTAGGGGAGGTGGGTGGTGGGTCCAACTAACTAAAAAGGTCTGCGCCACTAACATAAAACGAAAAGCGTTGTAACACAGCAGGTAGCTCGGGGCGATCCGGTATCAGGGGGCCTATCGGTAGTAGCAGAGTGATTACTTTAAAATGATGGAGAAGAGAGAGCAAGAGGAGGGAAGAGGGGGGGGGGGGGAGCGCACCCGTGTTCGTTGGTATAATCCGCGGCCGCTGTTGTTGCGACGGCCCCGGGTAGAAATGGGGAACGGTGGTCAATCCAGATCCGGCGTGGAGCGGGGTGAGGGTGAGGCGGTGCGGGGCGAGCGGGGACGAGGTGGGAGGGATGGGGGCCCGGTGCAGAAATGAATTAGGATTATATACGCACCCGCCGTCATAAACTCGTGGCAGCAGCTTCAATAATAACGAGAATTATTATTATTATTATTACGATTCGGTCGCAACAACGCGGAAATTGAGTTTCGCGCGTCACGCCGAACAGCAGGATAACAGAGGGTGGGAGGGAGAGAGAGCGAGACGGGGAGAGCCGAGTGCGACCGGCCGCGAAATAACCAGGTCTTGTCGTTTTGGACCAGCGCGGCTTGGCGCACGGCATGGTGTGTGTGTGTGTGTGTGGGCGGATTCGTTCCCGAATAAAGCGAGAGCCAGCAGAAAGTTGTTATTGTGTGCTGCCAATCTGAGCACCCACGCCCTGGCACCCGTCACTGCTTGTCACGAGGAGCCCGTGCTAAAAGGCCAGCAGAACACCGGCGTAGGTGTACAGGCACCCCAACTTACACTCTGTCCCACTGGAGGGGCGAGGATGAGCCAACTCATGCTGTGAATGTGCGGTACACCGCGACGTTCTGGGTAGTGAGGCAGGGGAGTGAGCGAATGGATAAATGTGTGGTGACCCTGACACGGTAAAAAAAATCTCGGTGTGTGGGATTTCCATACATTACTACCGAAAGGAATGTGTCGGCTAATGTTATTTGCGTAGACGTCTGCGTCCTCGGATATTTTTTTAATTTTTTTTTAGCGCTGCCGTATTCTTGTCGCTAGTTTCGGACAGTGCAGCATGAAGGCTCTCTCCTTTCATTACATTAGCCACAGCGTGAGGATAGGCGGGGCAGGGCGGGGCGGGGCAGGCCAGAGCAGGGCAGAGCAGGGCAGAGCAGGGCAGAGCAGGGCAGAGCAGGGCAGAGCAGGGCGGGGACAGAGCAGCGCCACGACGGGGGCAACCACGCGCGAGGAGGAGCGGCCTGGACCCGCCCCTGCTAGGGAACTGCTCCCGCGTCCTCTGCGCGACGGGGGGTCGGTTCGGTGAGAGGTGCCGACAGCGCCGGGGCAGGGGCGGGGCTGGCGACCATGAGGCCCTCCTGACATCCGAGAAGGGTCGGGACGGGTCGGGCCGCGGCAAGCGACTTAGTGTCGCGGGCTTCGTCACAGTTTCGCCAGCAGCAAACCCCTTCCCCCTCACCCCCTACTCCATCCCCTCCTGGTGGTAACCAGGACTTCAGTACTTAGAGGAGAGGCCTGGCCGCCAACCCCTCT
>NW_026267184.1:749881-756236 GCF_000697945.3 Frankliniella occidentalis | reverse complement strand
ATACGCGCGATTCACTCCTTTCGCACTCGGCCACCTCTTCGTTCATTCTGACCTCCTGCCCCTTTCCCACTCTTTTAACTCCCCCGCCTCCCCTCCTCGCACTTATGCCCTTCCACCACCGGTGTAGTCTAGGTGTACAAGGTGTTGCCTACCTATACGGAGATCATGAACACATCTTGCTACGCGACCCTCAAGTAGCCATGACACTCACTTAGGCCCTTCTCCTAACATGCTCAAACAAGTTGCCTACCTCATCGGGGTACACCCTAAGACCCGCCACTAGCCGCGAAAAGATGCGAGTTGGGTTGCATACCTACTAGGCGCTCGGCTGAACAAGCGTCCTGTCTGGCCTCGGACGTCGGAAGAGCCCGTCTTGCATCAGACGCCCTTATATTCTAACACACAGTGCCCTACACCCCCACACCTTTTCCCTCAGCCCCCCAGCCGACCCCAACACGGCAGTCAATATGCGTTGCATGCAGTACCGAACGCTATCACAGACCAACGGAACAAACCCCTGGTTCAATCACTCTGTTCTTACTAACCCTTTGGTACAAACCCACGGTACCAGACCCTAATTACAAGCCCAATTTTTTTAAGTGAGAGGTAATCCCTGGTGCAAGCCGCCTGGCCCGGCAAACAAACAAAAAAATCTTGGTACAAACCACCGGTTCGTAATTGGGACCGAAATGTTCGGAACAGCGGACGGGGCTTCCCTGTCGGCTGCTTGAGCCTTCGGCTTATTCAGCTCGGGCAAGCAGCAGGCAAGGGAACTGAGTTTGACTTGTGATCGAAGGGGCTTCTTCTTTCGATCGGCTTAAAACGAGCTCAAATTTTATCTCGGAGCCGGCTGGGGCACCGGCAGCTGTGTCTCGCCTGGCGTCTGATGGTCCCCCAATCCTCCCCCTGTTCTCTCCCCCCCCCTCTCTCTCTCTGTTCCCCATTCCCCATTCCCGACTCCTCTCACAATAATCTCGGTGCTCGCACGTCCAGCGGCAGCACGAGGAGCTCTCGAGCAGGTCCTTGAACCCCAGCTGCTGCTGCCGTGGCTGCTGCTGCTGCCCCATCCCTCGCAGTCTGCCCCCTACTCCTGTTCCTTATTTGTCTTCTCCTCGTGTTAGTTACGCCCTTTCCTCCCGAAATCCGTTCCTTCCGTTCACACGATTGGACTCCTCGCTGCTGTGTTCCTTACGGACGTGCTCCGGAGCCTCCAGCGCTAAGATTTTTCTAGAGAGATGGCCTGGAGAAGTATTGGTTTCGGGGAGCAGGGTATGAGTGTAGTTTACGTCTGATAGTCCACACTGTCGCGCGGTCTGTCGTCGAGGGCCTTTCCATTTGCTGGGCCCTTATTTTTGTCCTTTGACTTGATTCTCGCCTGTCAACTATGGTGTAAATAGAATAAATACTTTGTTGCTGCCTTGGCACTAATCTGGTCTATTTTCTTTCCGTGTGTTTCAGGGAGCATGGGGTTCCTGAGTGGTGAGTACATTACGCATTTGCTCACGTTCAGTGTGCCCCTCCCTCTCCTTTTTGGATCTGCTTTGTCTGAGGCGCGGTTTTGTGGTGGCCCTGCCGTACGCTTTGCGTTTACAAGAACCGCACAGGCACAGGCTTGAGCAGCAGGCGGGAGAAATCCACCCCACCGCTATGCCGTCAAGATAAAACCAAACGACTTGTGTGGAAGTTGGGGAGAGTTCTGAGCTGCAGAAGGGAGAGCAGAAGTGTTGCTGGGCGGGTCTCTCCCGCTACTCCTCCCTGTGGTCTACCGGCCACGCCACAACGCCCGATATCGTGCCCCCCCCCCCAATGCTAACCACCCCCTGTTTCCGCAGCGGCCGCGGACCCGCGGGTGCAGCCGGTGCTCTGGACGGCCTTCCTCGTCGTGCTGATGCCGCTCGTCAGGATATGCTGAGGCCAGGTAAGAAATCCTCGAATCCTCTCGAATCCTCTCGAATCCTCTCGAATCCTCTCGAATCCTCTCGAATCTCCTCGAATCTCCTCGAATCTCCTCGAATCTCCTCGAATCTCCTCGAATCTCCTCGAATCTCCTCGAATCCTCGCTGAAAAAACCGACACCGAACAACCCTAGTAACTTTGCCTTCCTTTTGCCTGTGTCCCCCAGGAATTTACGTGGCCGTGTTTCTGAGCGTGCCCGGAGCTGGAGCCAACACCATGCCGCTGGTCGCCCGGAGGCCGGTCTTGAGTCACCTGCTACGTTTGGGGCCATCGATTCTTTGGACGATGGTCTATAGTGGGTCTGTCCGCAAGTCATGTTCTGGAAGATTGTGCTGTTCCGAAAAGATTGTTAACAAGCAGACGTGTCACAGACTCTTTCCGTTTGTTACTTATTGACTGACAAAACGGTGGTTACAAACACCAATAAAGGTGATCTCTGTGATTGCATTTTGCTGCTCTTACATTTTTCCCCATAATGCGGGAATGGAACTTTACTCTTGTATATCCTAGTCTCGTATGTTTTGTTCGCTCGAGCAGATAGGGAAACAACGTTTGGGATGTGGTTGGTGTATTTGAGTTTACAAAGGGGTCGGAGACCGCGATACAATTATTGAAATTTTATATGGGACCGGTGAGTTACAATTAAGAGACCAGAGGTTGATTTATGTACTAAGAAAATCGTCGGTTGGTGAAGTGAGAGATAAAAATTTGGCGAATGACCGCTTAAATTTTGTGATCTTTTCGATCTATAATTTTTGTTATCTTATTCTAATATTATGGACTCAACGGTCGGCTGACACAGCGTCAATGAGTACAGCATGTTAATGTTTGGATCAATTTGTTTACTGCTATTCTGTATGGCCTTACGACGAACCGAGCCGTTCAATGGACTCATTAATGATGGTGATAAGAAATAAATATCATATTCAAATTTTACATTCATACTGTTCTACGTTCAATGTGTTACCCACGAACCCGATTTCACCCCGCGACACACGACCTACCGTTTACGAGGGGGAAATCACTTACGCACTAACTCGTACTAACAGCGCAAGGAAGCGTTCCAATGGCAGAAATCAAGCCTCATAATGCTGAAATGACATGGTTTTTTTTAAATAATTTTATAAATGATGAAAAATAACGATACAAGTAGGGTATACTAACGTGTTCGAACGTAATAATTTCGATGGATTTCCCCCTCGACCAATTACGTAATCAGCTACTGACGCTGATTTGTAAATACCCTCGTTGCCATTCACTCATAAAGACCGCGGTGACGGAGGCGGGTAGTTCTCGCCGCTGAGCTTGGTGATGGCAGGAGGCTGCTGCCACCGCTGCCAAGTCTATTGCACTGACAGCAGCGTGCCAGGAGCGGGCAGGGAGAGGGACCCAGGGGGAAATGAGGTAGACGGGGAGGAGGGGGGTTCCAGTCGGGGGTCTGAGTTTGCATGAGAGGTGCGCCTGGTCCTGGCGGCCCTGCTACAACAACACGGCGGAGACCGCACATCAAGCCCGCGTGTGCCTTAAAGACTCTTTAGAGGTTATCCAAACACTTTGGCGGCTGGCTCCGCCGCCGGGCCGCCGCTCCGGCAGGGGGAATCCTGCGGATGTTATAGGCGGCGCCGCGCGCGGATGTTTGCAGAAATAACACCACACGGCACTGCAGCCCTTGCACCTCCCCCCACCCCCCCCTGCAGGATGACACTGCAGTACCTGCGGCGAAGGGTGTAAACACTGAGTTTTTACTTCAATCCGACCTCATCTCGCCTCATCCTCTACAAAAAATATAAGTTCATAAGGCGGCGGCGGAAGCTAAAATAATTTTACTCTAACGAAAACATCGTCTGCCTGAATTAAAAACACTTCGTACGAGAACTGCAACTCTGTCTGGCGAGTGATCGTCCAGAAAGTGCGGACGATTTTAATTACAGATTCGCGAATAACGCGGGAGCTTGGCGCCTGCCAGACTCGGGGTAGGCCAGCCCGCAGCACACGCCTGCACTATAGGCGAGATGTAGCCTACGCACCAGGCGCTACAAGGAGCTTGCATCGGCTGGTATTGGTAGTAGCATCGTGACGTCGAATGGAAGGCCGGCCTACTTACTCGATGGTCGCACAAGTAAAAGTGGTTCAATAATTGCGGGTCGGCTTCACACAGCGCGTTCACCCGGCCGGCCGTTCCGTATAGCGTAGCCCGGGCCGGCGCGGCCGCCGCCGCGAAGGCCGCCCACCCACCGGGCTGATAAGATATGCCAGCCAGGTCCCTGCCGCCGCTGCGAGTTTCACAACCGGGGAGCGACCTGACCGTTTTTGCCTTTTCAATTTGTATTGAGCTGGGGCGCCCCCGGAACGACTCTGCCGCTGGCCGGGCAGGGCATGGCGCCGCCCCCGCCACCTCCGTCCTTATCTCTGGGTCCCACGGGGCCACCGGTGCGGCGGGGTGGGGAGCGCCCCTGTTGATTTACACCGGCCGCCACGCCACGCCCCGCCACACCACGCCCCGCCACGCCACGCCCCGCTACGCCCCGCCCTCGTCAACGTCCCTCGCCGGTGGCGTGTCGGCGCAGCTTTCTTTCAATTTCGTCTTCAAAACTCCCGCGCCACCGCGCTGCTACTGCGCTTTGAAAACACAGCCGCGCGCCGTCACTCCAGCAGCTTAAATAGTGAGGGCCCGAGTGGCAACGGAGAACGAGGTCAAGTGCGACGACGTTTCGGAGAGAGAGAGAGAGAGACGGAGGACGGAGGGGAACGCAAGCATCATTTTACTTGAGGAGTCAGTCGCCCATCCCTCTTTTTGCTACTCGTCTCTCTCTATCCCTCTCTCTCTCTCTCTGACCCCCTCTCACACTCCTTCCCTCCTTTCAATTTTAGCTAGCGGCGCCATCAGCATGGTGTTGCTCCGTCACGACCCGGCCCACGCGCGTCTCAACGAACTCTCTCATGCCGTCGGTATTGAAAGCGGGCGACTGGCTCCCCAACCTCCACTCCACTCCCCGTCCTTTACCTCTCCCGGAGAGGTCCTCTTACCTCCGCGCTGCGTTGGCCGGCTGTAGCTTCGAGCAGAGAGGGGGAGGGGGGTCGGCAGGAAGCTATATAAGAGAGGATACTTATTTCCTTCTGGCTGGCTCCCCGACTCGACGGTCCGCAGGATATACTTTTCCGGACCGTAAGGACGGATGAGGACCGCCGGCGACCGACATTAAGCACACTTCGTTAGCACTGCAGGGAGAGAGAGGGGGGGGGAGAAGGCGAGGCGCCAGCAATGATGAACCTACTCGCCTTCAACTCCGAGAAGGGCGGCGGAGGCGGCTATAGGGTCTTTTCACGGGTGACTTCCTCAAATGAGGAATCATCAATGGAATGCAGTCGGCACACCCTTAATCTTTTCATCGCCCCGTTCCCCCCTCCCCCTTTTGGCCTCCCCTCGATTGCCCGCGAAGGTTACCTCGCCATAATCGGAGCCCTCCCTATGTAGTCGGCGGTGGCCCCCAAACGAAACGACATCCCCCGACCAACCTCCCCTTTTTCTCCCCCTCGACTGGCGACTGACCCAAGCCAGGGCCAGGCCCAGGCAGACGCGCAAATTGAGCCAATAATCCGAAAGCTATTCATAAAAATTCAAAAAGGCATCTGCTGAAGTATTTACAACATTAAATTGGAAGTCGCGCCCGGCGCTCGTCCCCTTTGCGCCTCCCTTCAACCCAAAACGCGCTCCCTCCTCTCTTTCTCTCTCGTGCTCTCTCCCTCTCCCTCCCTTGTGAATGCTCTAAAGTTTGATGAAAAAGGCCTCGGGGCTGTGCGGAAAACCGACGGAAAAGGGGGGGGGGGATCTTAGCGGTTGTAGAAGGACGGCCAACAACAGGAGGTAAGGACAAGGGGGCATGCACCCGGATGACACGATTCTATGAGGAGGATTGTGCCAGAGTACGTGTCAGAAAGAGAAGGGGAAGAGAGATAGAGAGAGGAGCGGCCGAAAGAATGCTGACCTAGTATGGCCGAAAGGGCGCGTCAGAGCAGAGAGGAGCGAGCGTGGCTGGCTCCGGCTATCCGAGTATTGTGGTGGGGGAGAGAGGGGTGGGGAGCAGACGGTCCAGTCGGAAATATGCGATGGTATCTGTGTCCGGACAAATCGCTTCTGCTTATCCCTTTTGCCCACGTCATCGGTTTCGCCCCTTCTTCTTTTCGACGTCTACTTTTCTCATCTTTCATATTCTGCGCGTATTGCCGATCACCATCGCCACTGCTGCCACTGCTGGGTGGGACCGTTTAATTTACGCCCCATCAAGGTGGTACTAACGAAATCGGATCTGATCGAAAATTTTTAACAAAATGACCAGTAACTTTGATGAAAGGATTGTAAAATCCTGAATTTGACATCAATCTTTTTCTTTAATTTGTA
>NW_026267184.1:748457-749831 GCF_000697945.3 Frankliniella occidentalis | reverse complement strand
GGGGGGGGGAATCACCCGGATATAAGAGTTTGTTACGAAAGGGGTGGTGTGTAGGGGGCAGTGTGTGTAATGCGTCTGCTGTACACACACACACGCTGAAAAGGGACTGAGGTGCTAAAGTCGCGTCTTTCAAAAATGTGTTAGTGAGTTAATGCTGTCACAAAGGCATTCAAAGAGACAAGGACACATTACTTTTGGGCACCTTTTGAGCTTTTTTCATGAAACCTAAACTTTATTTAGTACCTTCGCAAAAAGGTGAAACTGAGCACCTTTTATTTTCTTGCCTTCCACGAATGAACAAGCGAGGAGAATTCCTTTAAGGGGGCAAAAAAATGATGAGGTAAAACAAGGACACGTTGTGCTTGCTATCTCAATGTATGGTTTCCGTATAAAAGCGCATGGCGAGATAATGCCCGTGAGTGCTGTCAGCAGCGGTCTGATTGCAGACTGTGCCCGCCCCATGTTAATCGATACAATTATAGCATTAGCACAATGAGGGTGGGGCACCCCCTCCCCTTCCCTTCCGCCTCTCCTTCCCCGTCCAAACTAGTGGAAATGGCAGCGAGCCGATCCGACAGGGCGCGCCCCTGACTCCAACCTCGTCATAATTTTGCGCGGCAAAACACTGAATGAATTATGCATTTTTGCGAATGAAGAAATGTAACAGAATTATTACCATCAGGAGCAGCAGCAATTCGTGCGATCGACCGGGTGGGCGTAGGAGTGGGCAATGGGGGCGCCTGCACCAAAACAGCGTCTGGAATCGTTAAACCGTGCAAATTTATTAATCAGAGTTCAAACAACGTTGAGCGTTGTAATAGAATTCCGCACCAAATTGTAAACAGTAAACGTAAAACGCTTCATCAACATACATACTGATAGGGGAGACACACAGTACTCAAAAGGATACACTAACTATTCCCTGATGGTTACCACTTTCAGCCTTTATGACCTTACTGCTGATACCTCACTGACCCGCAAAACAACTCGGCCTTTGTGCCTGCTCAGCACGCCTCTTTCGTGCAAAGCCCCCCCCCCTCCCCTCGTTTTTTCTTTAGCGACTGCAGCCAAGACGGCAAGCCAGTATAGTCTGGGCGTCCTGGGCGCCTTCAACAAGTTCACTAACAAGCCCAAGGCTGCGCCGCTGCTGCTCAGGCGACCAGCTAGGCGAGCGCGAGGACCATCGCGAGCAGGCATCGGCTCACCGCGCACCAGCGCTGGCGCAGCGGGCGCGCGCTCCTCCTCGACTTGAAGCAGACTACAATATGCTCAAACAGGCTACGCAGCGTGGCGTGCCCGGGCAGCAGGGTTAAAAGAAAAAGTTTTCCCAGCTGCTCGAAATCTTAATACCCGCGCAAGAGAACGGGTGGGGGG
>NW_026267184.1:747214-748407 GCF_000697945.3 Frankliniella occidentalis | reverse complement strand
CGGGCGGGGCCGGGCGGGGCCGGGCGGGGCCGGGCGGGGCCGGGCGGGCCCGTTAGTAGTAGTTCCCTTTGTGGGCACCACGGCCTTCCCCGCCATCCTCCAGATGAGTGGTCGCTTTGGGGTCCACTAGGCATACAACTCCAGCGGCACCCCGGCAGCCGCGGCGTCCCGGCGGTGGTGTACGGTAGCTCGGCACGCCGGCACCTGATTCCCCAGCCATCCCACACTCTCCAGTAGTTGGCGTGCCGCCGGGGGGTGGCGGGGCCTTCTCCAGGTCGTCCTCCACCAGCGGCGAGGTGACGGGCTCCGCCGGCCGCCAGAACCGCCGCGGAGGGGCCGTCTCTAAATTATGAAGCGCACTTCAGCGCTTCGGGGGACGCGCGAGACAGCGTAAGCGTGTTCACGTCACGACGAGGAGAGTGTTTTCTCATGCCGGGCCTCGGGCCTCCCGCTGGAAGCCGCCTGCGCGTCCCTTTTCTTTAGCGGCGGCTGCGGCCTCTCCTCATTCTCCAGGAGGAGGAGGAGGAGGAGGTGGAGGTGAAGGCGGAGGAGAAGGAAGAGGAAGAGGAGGAGAAGGAAGAGGAGGAGGAGGAGGAAGAGGAGGAGAACGAGGAGAATGAGGACGAGGAGGAGAGGGAGGAGGAGGAAGAGTCAGGAATGTCGTGTCAGTCGAGTGCGGTGTGCGCTGCGCCTACAAGAAGAGCAGCACGGCGGACACGGTCGGGTGACAACACACACGTCGTCACACACACGGCTGGGAATGTTACAGGGGGAAGTCGTCGCCGTCGCCGTCGTTTTGCAGGGCGAGTTGCTCTGCAAGATGGAGTGGTGGTATTTGAGCCCGAGACACACCGACACACAAACACAGAGGCGTGCGTGCGGGCGAGAGAGAGACGAGAAAGCCTTTGACGGACAGCCCTGTAGTTTACCGAGCTGTGTCCAATTTTCTCCGTACTCCTCTCTCTCGCGCGCGTGCGCGCGTTCCCTCTCTTTCCCTCTCTGTCACACACGCACAACTCCCCCCCCTTCTCTCTCTAGCTTTCGCCGCCGGACGCCGAGTTAAATCCAGCCACCCATGTGGGCAATGTAATGCCGTCGTCGCCGGCAATTTTCATCCCACGGGGAGGAACTAACTAAACTGCGGTAGTAAACGGCCGAGGAGGTATAGCAGCGCGGCGTCGGGGGGGGAGGGA
>NW_026267184.1:739278-740549 GCF_000697945.3 Frankliniella occidentalis | reverse complement strand
GGGAGGTGGGGGCGGTGGCGATGGAGTTGGACGACAGTTACAGGCTATAATTACCCAGGGTAGGGCTGGTCGGAGCGTCGGCTCGTCCTGCAACCCCCACACCCTCCTTCCCCCCCACCTGACCGTACCGTGCAAAGAGGGGGACGACCACTGCAGGCTGCACCTGCACACACGAGGGGTGACTCGAGGGGCACACACCAACTAAATGATGAAAAACTAAAAACAAAAACAAAAAAAAACAAAAAAACAGATTTAATGAATTTACCGATAACGGTAGCGTGTCGGCTACAGCATACTTAAATATATGTTACAGAAAAAGACGATTGTTTTTGCTTCCTTTCTCTGAAACGCCTACTTGTGCAGCACTGTGTGCACCATTTTGACGCGGCCCCCCGGCACGGCCCGGCACGGCCCGGCACAGCCACACACACCGCACGGGGGACAGAACTCACAACAGGGGCTCGCCATAACTGCCACATGCTCTCAGCTGCTGCGAGCGGGTGGGTGGTGGGGGGTACACGTGGTGTGGTCCAGGGGATGAGAGGCAGCAGCACCACCACCTCAACAGCAGCAACACCTCCAGGAGAAGCAGCAATGCCACCACCACTACTACTAACACCACCACGGCCGAGGGGTCCAAAACTCAAAAATTTCGTGTACGGTGAATATATATCCAAAGGTTGAAACATCGTGAATATTACGTGAATACCCTTATTGAATATTAAGTGTATAGTGGTGAATATCAGTTGATCAATACTGAATACTAATATCTGCTTGAACCGTCAATATCTGAAGTTGTGGACCCCTCTCCTCCAGCAGCAGCACCACCTGCACCACTACCAGCAGGATCAGTAGAAACCAAGTCCACCAGCACCCAGCACTACCTACAGCATCTCGCACCGCGGCCCTCGGGCGACCCAAGATCAGCCAGCAGCAGTACCAGGAACAGCAGCGGCGCCACCAGGAGCAGGACGCGACACAAAGTCCCCCCGTGCGCCCAGCGAGCACGTTCACAAGTTGGTGCGCGTACTCTTACCGTAGCGTTGGCGACCAGCACCCCTGCAAAGAATCTCTCTCTCTCGCTCGCTCTCTCCAGGCCCACCTCGCCTGGTTTCGAGGAAAGGGAAAACCAAGTTTGCTACTCCGCCACGTGACCGGGGCCGAGCCTTTGTTTCCCGTCCGGAGGGGGCGCTGCGCTGCTCGGCCGCGTGGCGTGGCGGGGCGTGGCGTGGTGGGGCGTGGCGAGGTGGGGCGTGGCGAGGTGGGGCGTG
>NW_026267184.1:736618-736943 GCF_000697945.3 Frankliniella occidentalis | reverse complement strand
GGGGGGGGGTTAAGCCGTGTTGTAATGGATTGCGTTTACGTGAGATTCGATTCGGCGACAAAACGCGCGCGCAGATATTCTGCAATCTCGTGGGCACGAGGAGAGTAAGGGAATGAGAGAGAGAGAGATTATGTACCGATGTAGCGAGAAAGACGCAGAGATGGTAGATGGGTGACGGAGATCTGGTGTCATAACGCCCGCATTGCGGACGTAGCTGCTGACTTAGGAAAGGGAAGTGGTCATGTGCGAAACCCGAGTTGCGCGTTGAGAGAGGTGTGAATTTGTTTGTGCGCGCGCGCGCGTGTGTGTGTGTGTGTGTGTGTGT
>NW_026267184.1:733995-735268 GCF_000697945.3 Frankliniella occidentalis | reverse complement strand
CCCCCCCTTTTTTTCTTGGTCGACGAAAAAAGCGTCCCACTCCTCACCAATGCCAAACAAAAACAGCAAGTCGTCGCGTGGGTCGTTAAAAATTTGTGTAGTTGACACTGCGGCCGCTGCAGGAGAAAAAGAGAAAGGTGGAAGAAGCAAGCGACTGCACCCATTCTCTGCTTTGGTTATTTACGCGGTTCCGCGACAACTTTTACTTTCACTTGCATGGCTGCCGCGGGTAGCAGCTGGCACCGCCACTGCCGCTGCTACGCTGCTGCTGCTTTGCGGCTGCTTGGAAAATGATTACAACTCCAATTATAGTCGCAGGTGGTCGGTAGAGGCGGGGGGAGTAATGCGTTTAAAAGGGGTCCCCGTTCGGTCCCCGTTCGGTCGGTACGTGCGCGCATGGACGAGGCAGTGATTACAGGATTAAGTCGTTGGTTAGGCATTCGCAGAGCATTCGGCCAGACCCGGGGGCGGGCTCCCGCGCCGCCCCGGGGACAACCAGATTTGCCGCTCGGCTAAGCAACGGCACGTGGGGATAAAGGGGAGGAAATTAGCAAACTTTGTACATGTATTTTGCAAAAAAAAAATAAAAATTGAAAAGTGTTTTCGACCCACACTGCATACGGTATCGCGACAATTATGTCGCAATATTCGGAATTGATTATGGAACCTTCAGCTGGCCTAGAACGTGTTAAAAACGAATTCGCTTGCACTCAAAGGTTTCAAGAAATCTTTTTCAATTACATGTAAAAGCTTTAGCGACTTTGGTAATTGTTATTAAGTATTCTTTTTCGTGTTTCAATTTTTTTCACACACACAGATGAAGCCAAGCACGATGGCTGGGTCATATATAGTAACTGTAACGACATCGTCGACATTGCAAATCGAGTGAAGGAGGGAGGGGCACAGCAATCGTTCAGGAATTAAAGGTATTCTCATAACCCCTCGCGCCAGAGGTGGGCGCCAACTCGAGCGCCGCCCCTTGCGCCGCCACCTCGCCAACCACCAAAGTGCCACTAATTTTTATTCCTGGCGTCCAAGAGAGGAGAGAGCAGGCGCTCCTGGGGATTTTAATCTCTTCAGAAGCACCTATATAATGCATCCCTTGGGGGACAGCGACGGATGGTGACTGCACAGAGGTCCCCCCCCCCCCATCCTTACCTTCTGCTCTCTAACCATTTCCCTTTTCTCCCTCATTTTTCTCTTTTCCTCCTTTTACCCTTTCTTTGTCGCTCTCTCTCTCTCTCCACCACCCCGCCATTTTCTGGGGCGTAGC
>NW_026267184.1:721790-727910 GCF_000697945.3 Frankliniella occidentalis | reverse complement strand
AGAGAGAGAGAGAGAGAGAGAGAGAGAGAGAGAGAGAGAGAACGTCAGCTTCATCTCCTGCCGCTGGAGAGGTCGGGACAAATTGGAGGTCGGATTAAGGCGTCCGCGAAAGCGAGGCGAGTTGTTCTGCTGAGGCGCGTGGCGGGGCGTGGCGGGGTGGCGCGCGGCGTGGCGGGGTGGGAAGGCGTGCTGGCAGCAGACGGAGACGGAGCGGTCGACCAGATGTCGGAAACAACAGGCTTTTGTGATGAACTAGCAGCAAGGGGCTGGCTTCCCGACATCCAACAAATTTAGTGACAAGCAGGGGTATAATTAGTACCTTAAAAAAAAATCATTTACCCTTATGTACTTTTCAACGAGCTGTCCCGCATTACGAATAAAAGCCCGTAAGTGAAACGGCATAGCGGAATGACACAACTGTGGCGGCGCTCCGTGTGAAACGCACTGGAACGCCACTTGTTAAGCCTTTAGGTCGGCGCGCGTCGCTGCCTCGAGCCGCCGCCTGGCGCAGCACAACAGCGCCAAGCACTAAACGTCCAGAAGTAGGACCGCGCAAAACCAGCTCCCGGCCCCGCCCCGCGCGACAAAAAGGGACCAGCCCTGCAGGGCTTAGCGGCGAACAAGCGACTCTCATTTCATTTTCAGAGCACTAGCTCTCTCTCTCTCTCGCTTCTTCTCTTCCTAGCACACACAAACATACGCACAACCGGGCGACACACCAGCACGGTACCAGGGCACTTTTGAAGCGCGAGCCGTAGTGCCGTCGAGACAAAACACACATACACAGACACACACACAGAGACAAACGCGCAAACGCAAAAGGACCGCAAAAAAAAAAAAATACTGGCAATGATTATGCGAGGTTCCTTGTTTTCTTCCTCTTTTTCGATTCTTCTCGTCCCACGCGGCCGCCGACGTGGCTGAGACTGGCTTGGCTTTCATCAGAGACTGGCGCAAGCGGCAGCTGCGGGCGTAACGGAGAAATAGAGAGGGAGAGAGAGGCGTAACGGAGAGAGGGAGAGAGAGAGAGAGAGAGAGAGATTGATTGATTGATTGATTGTTTTTATTGATTAAGGTGGGTACAAGAGGACTTTAGAGTCCCACGGGTGCACCGCACCGCTCTCTACAATAATATTGACAAATTTGTGAGTAAGTTGAAAGAGGTAAAGCTGATTACAGTGTTTACATATCACAGTATTGCTTATAGCTATTCATTATTAAGTGAGAGAGAGAGAGAGAGAGAGAGCGAGAGAGAGAGCGAGAGAGAGGCGTAACGGAAAGTTGCGGCGTGCGCGCGCCGTGTTAACGCAAAGCGAGCCGGGGAAGAAAAGGAGCGCGCCTTGTGTTGTTTTTGTCCGCAACATCAGCGCTGCAGCCGCGGCTGCTCGCTGCTCGCGAGGTCCGCGGTGTTCGAGGCCCGGGGCCGGCAGGCGCTCGTTCTCGTCAGCCGAGGCGCTCTCGCGCAGCCATAGGACAAGGACACGGCCAGGGTGTTTTTTCGAACGTGGCGCGCTGCGTTTTCCAACCGTGTTTTTCTTCCCCTGTGATTCTTTCCTCCGCCGCCGTCCTCTCCACAGCCGCCGTCGGAGCAGCCTGTGCTGCTCGGACGATATCTCTCTTTCTCTCTCTCTCTCTTCCCCTCCCTCTCTCGCACCCGCTGGTGAACCCATCCGCCCTGCTTCCCCGCAAAATGTCTTGCATCCCACCGCGAAAAAATAAAAAGGCTTTCCACGACGAGAGAGAGTGAGAGAAAGTAAGAAGCTTTCCGCTGTAACACACATTTCTGTGTTATGCTGAGCCGGGGCGCCAGAGATACGTGCGCTGCTCGCACCGCTACCCCGCTCCAGCGAGGTGTGCACTGGCAACCCAAGCGTGCGAATGTAGCACACTTGTGGGTGAGTAAACGACACTCGTACACAGAGAGAACGGCACAAGTGCGCAAATTTCAAACGAAAATTTACCCCTTCGCCCAAGTATACGAATAGGGATTACACAGGGTGTTTCATATAAGACACATGTGCGGGCGGGTTTGCCTACCCGCTCTGCCCGTAAGGCGCCATAGCCCCTTGGGTACACTGTAAATCCGGGGTGTCCAGCAGGTAGGCGACAAAGTCGCCTGACCCGCAAAACTAGGCGACTTAACTAGGCGACTTACGTCGCCCATCTGCTTGACACCTTCTGGTCCATAGGCATTCCACCCATTGTGCCCATGCAATTACCCGGGAGCCTAGAAGTTGTCCAGCAGATAGGCGACATAAGTCGCCTAGTTCTAGAGACTTTGTCGCCTACCTGCTGGACACCCCGGATTTTCAGTGTATAGGCAAACCCGCCCGCACCTGTGTCTTTTATGACACACCCGTTGCACCAACAGGTACATATGCGACATTCACATATATCAAAGGTGGGCGACATTCACACACATCAGGTGTACGACATTTACACACCCACAAATTTGCGGCATCCACACGCCTACACGTGTGCGACATTCACACACTTGCGGCGTCGCCTCTCCTCGGACTTCGCCAATAAGTGCGTCGCGCCGCTATCAGCGCACGTGGATCACGGGCAGGTAGGGCGCCGCCACCTCGCGCCTACACTCGCCGCTAACGCAGACGGGAATAAGGAGAGCGGGGGCGGTGGTAATAAAAATGCAACGTGCTGGAAAGGTTCTCTCCCTCTCTCTTTCTGTATCTCACTCTTCCCTTCCTCTTGCCGCCTCTCGCTCTCTGCTCCCCCCGTCTCTTTCTCTCTCCCTCTTTCTCGCTCTCGGCTCCAGCACGGGCGTAAGCCGCAGCAGTCGATCCACACGCCATCCTCCACCTTCTCCAGCAGCCGACACCTCTCTTTCGCCCCATCCCCTTTATTTCATTTCACTCTCTCGCTCTCACTACGTCCCCCCACGCGCTCTTTGTCACTCCTATTCATCTTCCTTGCTTCTCGCCCGCTGCACACTTCTTTTAGGCTATTGTACCCCCCCCCTCCCCTCCACCCTCCTCACCCGTCCTTCCTCGTGCTTCCCCACTCGACTCATCGTGTCATTCTCGTAATAATTCTATAAACGTTTCACAACCTTCACCGCGCCCTCTCGGCGCTCGTCGCTCCTTTCCCACCGAAAAAATAAAACACTTCTTGTGCGGGCGTCGAAAATTCGAAAAGCCGCAACGTGTTTAATAATAAACGTGAGTTTGAAACTCCCGCGCTCGCGCGCGCCGTCGTCGTCGTCGCTGGGGTTGAGGAGGCGGCAGACTGAAAAGAGCGAGACGTAAATTTGTCAGAAGAGGCGTAAATTTGTCAGCAGCGTCGCACGGCCGTTCCAGGAGGAGCATCAAGAGCGACGCTCCAGGAATACCATTCTTTTCGGGTGAGAGAAGGCAAAAAAATCAGAAGGATAGCAAAAATTAAGCGATACGAGCGACTTAAATTTATTTAAACTTCTCTCGTGATTTGGCAAAGACAGTAATAAAATGATGATACCAGTTAATGCGGCAAAGAAAAAAACTTGATTCTTTTCTCCCTGGTAAAACGTGATTGAGCCAGACTCAGACCGTCTTCCGCCCTTGCCCTATCGGCCGCCCCCCACCCCGTCAACCTCAATTCCTCCCCCCCTCCTGACACGACTGGAATATTAGATGCGTTATGCTAATGAGGTCATTACACCCGCACCGCCTTTTGACACGTCAGTCATCTCAGATCACAGACGCAGATACAGCGCGCACCGGCACCCCTTCCTCTCGCTCCCACGCCAGGCCACCATTAGACCATGATTATTCATTATTTATACGCGGCTCGAGTTATTGGCTGCCTCTCCAGCGCGCCTGCAGCTTAGGTGAACCCGCCGCGCGCGCCAGCTCCACGGGCCGGCCCACCTCCACGGCGCCCTCCGCACGGCGCGCCTGCAGCGTAGGCAGAACCGCTGTGGGCTCCACGGGCCGGCCCACCTCCACGGCGCCCTCCGCACGGCGCGCCTGCAGCGTAGGCAGAACCGCTGTGGGCTCCACCGGCCGGCCCACCTCCACGGCGCCCTCCCCACAGCGCGCCTGCAGCGTAGGCAGGCCCGCCGCGCGCGCCAGCTCCACGGGCCGGCCCACCTCCACGGCGCCCTCCGCACAGCGCGCCTGCAGCGTAGGCAGAGCCGCTGTGGGCTCCACGGGCCGGCCCACCTCCACGGCGGGCACGCCCTTTCGAGCAACAAAAGAATGACATATTGCATGAGCGCTTGGGGTTGTGGCTCATCCGCATAGCCAAATGTACGGTCGAAAACAGTCGCACACAGTGTGATCTGTGAGCTAGGTGGTAGTGTGGACACAGCCGTCTGGTTAGCGCGCACACAGCGATTGGGCTGGGTGACTGTGTGTGTGTGTGAACTAGCAGCGTTTGCCAAACTATCGTTGCGAGTAGGTTGGAGTGGTCAGTGAGGACGCAGCTGGGTACAGAGAGCAGCAGCGACGCTGCGGTCCTGACTATCCATGTCCATAACGCCCACCAGCCACGGCCCCCTCCCTCCCTGCCTTACTTTCTTCTATCCTCTTTACCCCTGGCAGACCGCTGTGTATAATTTGGTTCCGCCTTGTAAACTTCGATCAAGAATTCTTCCCCTGCCTTTACTGCCCCTGCCCCTTGCGTTAGAAGAGAGAGTGTGCGAGATAGAGAGAAAGAGAGAGAAAGAGAGAGAGAGAGAGAGAGAGAGAGAGAGAGAGAGCGAGAAGGCATGGGGCCGGGCTGCCATGTTAATTAAAACTCGAATCTGAAGTGAATTTGAGAGAAGACGCGCTGGATCGCGGTCGGGGGCGTTGGGCGCTGCAGGCTCCCCGAGAGCCTCTCCCCTCTGCACTTGACTTTGTCCAACCCGTTCCTCCACCCCGCCCCCTCTCTCTCCCCCACTTTCTCAACTGCAGAGAGAAGCAGAGGAGGCACGCGGTCGCGATGGAAATGAGAGAGAAGAGCGGCACCAAAAAGTGAGTTTGGCGTCGATTTTTGGTGGAAAGTTTGAAGAAAGCAGAAGCTGCTGTGTTGCCTTTACGGCCCACCAAGCCATTAATCTGATTGTAAAAACAAAAATTCTTACAGGCAACATTTTATGTAAGTATAACACAAAATGAACTGTCTCCTGAGCTATCTAGAATATCGTGCATCGTGTTGTGTGCACGAAATTTTATTAACACACACAGGATAACAGTTACCCTATGATTGTTTTTCGGTATAGCCTATCTCATGGCGTTTCAAACCTCCCGCGGCCGAGGTCTCCGTGTCGCGCGAGGTCTCACGTCACATATGTTTGCTACCGCGACAGCAGCAAGACTCTGCTGCCGCCACTGCTGCTACCTGCGCGCCTGCGCGAGTCGAGATTTCCCAGCGGAGCCGCCACGCCACTCCACGCGAGTGCACGCAAGGTCCGGCCGACGAGGATGTACTGGTACCAACCTCACCGCGCACTGCCAGAAAATAAAATACACCCAGAAAAATCGTTTCTTGCTTCAAGTAAATTTTTCCTTGTTTCAAGAGCACGCTGACACAAGATCTAATTTACTCTTGAAGCCAGGTGATATTTTCTTTCGAATAAATAAGAGAAAAATTTTACTCCGAAGACAGCTTGTTTCAAGGGTGAATTTCATCTTGTGTCAGCGTGCACGTGAATCAAGAAACTATTTTTCTGGGTGTAGGACTAATTTTTTAAATTAGAAAAAGTAAACAACGAACGATTGAATAATCTTAACAGGTACATTCCTTAAGCATTGAAAAATGTTAATTTACTATATCTCCGTTGCAAGTTTCAGTGTACCGACAGCTTTAATCTCAGAATAGTGGGCATTTAACAAGGGAAAATAAAGTACGCATTCCTGTTTGTCACCATCGCACATCACCAAGGTCTCTTCTCATACGAAGCATGAGTGCCTCGCGGTCGCAGCTGCAGAGGTATCTACGCCCCCCCCCCCCCCACACACACGGCAGGTGCACTTTTTCGTTATAAAAGTTTCATGAGCCCGCGGGGTGACACTTCTGTCAGCGGCGGCGGGTAGAGTAGGAGAGAGGGGGAGGAGGCGCAGATACCCGTAGGGCGCGTAGGGAAGGAACAACACGGAGGGTAGCGCGTGGTCTGGCAGGATGGACCTTTGCTGTAGG
>NW_026267184.1:720980-721740 GCF_000697945.3 Frankliniella occidentalis | reverse complement strand
AGCACGGATTGAGCTAAAACACTAACTCTCTTCGAAAAAGAAAATTTTTAAAAATTGGTAGAACTTTTTGGAACGCTGTTTTTATCGGGGGTGTCCTTGTGAGCAGTAATCAGCAGTTATCTTCGTGCTGACTATGCTACCCACATATAACGAAAATATAATACTGGAAAAACTAGGGAATAACACTGGAAAAATAATCTACAGCATTGGCAATCCGTTCAGGACAAAGTAAAACTATTAATTAGAAAATGACAGTTCTAAATTGTGAAAAACCGCACTCTGCGAATTTTAGTAATTTTGAACTGTACCATCTGACCGTAAACCGTAGGATACAGCCCAGCATTTTAAACTTCAAAAACCCTTATTCCAATTAAAAGCTGACCAATTAACTGTTGATAATGCTGTAGATCATGTTTCCAGTGATTACTATAGCGTTATTTTACCCAGTTTAATCGCGCCATTCTCTTCCCAACCGGTCTTTTATATCCATTGAACGAACGCTAGAGCCTGACAGTAGTCTGCGTCTGTGAGCTTGCTGAGCATCTCGTTTACGGGCGCGCCTTTTTCGGTCGCGGCGAAGGTCACAGACTCAGCGACTTACTCGAGCCAAGAAAGGCGATTCCACCTCAGATGGGCCCGTAGCCCGCCGCCGAGGCCGTCCCGGACCAAGCCATTCATGGCACGTAAAAATATTGAAATCCCATTTCGAAGGGCCGCCGGCCGGCTGGTGGTGCGGGGTCGTGCTGGGCTGGGGCAGGGT
>NW_026267184.1:715916-720870 GCF_000697945.3 Frankliniella occidentalis | reverse complement strand
GGCGAGGTGGTGCGGGGTCGTGCTGGGGCAAGGTGGGGCGGGGTTGGGGTGGCCGCACCGATTTTGAGGTGCGTAAGCGAGGCGTGTCGGGCCCCGCAACGACTGCCAGGGGACCGTGCCGACGACGCGACGCAGCTCTGTCGACCTTCTCTCTCTCTCTCTCTCTGCCCCCTCTCTAGCACCTCCCTCCCTCTTTCCCTACAGGTCCAGCACAAAGGAGCAATGTGAATGTGATGGTGAAAAAAGGGAACGCCATGGCCCTTCGATGGGACTGCGAATGATAGAGCGGAGAATGAGAGTCAACCGTACCGCTTGCATGCATTTTGAACGATCGGACGAATGTACTAATCGTAAGGGTGTTCGAAACCCTCAAAAGAAAAAACAAGAAGGAAAGGAAACACAAAATTAATTTTGTGTGAATACTGAGACTCGTTCTTTACAGAGACCCTTTCAGTTCTGAGTTACTTTACATGGTTGTAGAATCAACGAGTTTTGTCCTGTCAGCATGTGTCACGTTTCTTTGAGAATATATATTATTACTAAACATGTGCCATATGAAACTGGAAATGCTGATGGTCATTTAACTGATATTTCTAACTATTTCACGATTTTATCACTGATGACGCTATTCTGGACATTATTGGGCATTCCCTTCAGTTCACAAGAGCATTGTTGCAAAAGTCGGCGCTTTCAAAAAGACGCGCGTTCCGTGAAAACCGATAAGAATATGAATTTAGAGCCGCCATTTACCAGCGGACGGGACTTAGACTGAAAACTTGTGAAATCTGTTAAGAGTTCTCAAAATATTGCTATTAGACTGAAAAAAATCTTCATTGCTTCCAGCAATACTAGCAGATGAAGTTTCGAATGGTAGTATTGTCATGTCTGAATGCGCTTTGTGTTTCAAGATGAAGATTCGTTGTGCGGCGGGGTCTATCGACTTAGAACGAAAACCGGCGAAATTTGTTAAGAGTTCTCCAAAAAGTAGTGTCAAACTTGAAAAAAGTTCCATTGTTGGTCACGCCTCCAGCATTTCCAGTTTCGAATGGTATAAGTATCATAAATGTACATATTCTGTACCGCGAGAATGATTAGCGTTACGCGTGACATCGCACTGAGATCAATACTCGTTCTTCTACCACTGAGTAGGTGCAGGTGGTGGTAAAGAACGAGTAAAAAATCCGCGGTGCACGATTGGCTTTCCGACAATTAGAGGTGACGCAGGAATCCCCTTTGAAATGGCACGTAAATAATGCATACTTGTTTCTGTATTATACTGGCAATAAAAAGGATTGCGTTTTTCAGCAAGGAGCGCCCTGAGGGGGTAATCACTACGAGAAAATGCGTACACCTCAACTTTTCACTTTTCCACTTTCCTTTAATTTTTCACAGTTTTACAAAGTTTTCTTCATTTCTATGCCTTTATCCCCTCTATTTTATTCATTTTTGATCTTATCAACACACAATTAGTCACTTTTGTCCACATTTTCTTTCAGTTTTTGCCACTTTCAGTCAACTTTCTGTCACTTTCACTTTAAATTTTATAGAAATGTGTACACCTTCTTTCTGAAGTGATTACCCCCTCGGAGCGCCCTGTACATAGAGGGCACATACCACGGACGCGCAAAAATTTGCCATACTTTTAAATGTACAATAAATATCCCTCACTGACATGTGTCAGTGCAGCGGGGGCCAGCGACGCGTGCAGCGTGCAGCGCCACCGACGGGCGGCGGAATGCAAACGAGAAGCAAACAAGACTATCATCACTTTGGAAATGGCCTGCGCCGCCACTGATAACGGCGCGTGCGAAACAACTCCCCCCCCCCTCTCTCTCTCTTGCGCGGAACTGAACGAAAAGGAAGGGAAGGGGGGGGGGGAGAAAACAAGCAGTATTGTGTGTGGGAGGACGGTGGAGGGGGTGAGGCGTGGAGCAGACGGTGTTCCTGTCGCGAGGGAGGGTGATGCGTGCGGGAGATAAAGATTGGGGCGTTTTGAGGGATGTAGGAGAGGGGGGGGGGGGGGGGACCAGAGGGATCTATGGGAGGGCACAAACTACTCGACTGGAACAGGACGGCGCGAGACCGGGAGCGAGCAGGTTCTCACCAGAAATGTGTTCCTACCCTCTTACAACGTACAAGAAGGCCCACCCTTCCACCAAACGGAGTTGCCAGCTCCACTAAGCTTCGTTGATGTGCGAGATAAAACTCTAAATAATTATACTGAATGAATATTATATACAATTCAGGATTGAAGACATACAGAGAATGCAATAGTGAAAACCAAGGGTCAATCAAGATAGCAAAAAACCAAGTAAATGCAACACATTGTTTTGAAACAGTCTCATCGGGGAATATTTCGAGGAAGGAGCATCTTTTTAGTTAACTTCAGATTGCGATCAGCTTTGCAATCCCTTAGTTTCGGGTGGCAACCCTCTCGACACGCAAAACACTTCGCGTCTTTACAATAAAAGCCACCGTCGCTGGGCACAAGAAGCTGGAGCGTGGGGTTCACGTAGAGCAACGTGTTAACAGCGTCGTTGTGCAGCCAGGAGTGAGCGCAAATACGGCGCAAACTGCCCAGCCTCTGCAACAGCTCCCACGTCGGACCGTGCAGCGTGAGGGTTTGCAGTGCCGGGGCTGACGCTGGACTCATGCCCAGCAGCAGTGCGTCTGGTGATGCACGCACCTCCAGGTGTCGCAGGGCCGGCAGGAAAGGCAGGGCGGCGAGCAGCGGCTGCGCTTGGGGCAGGTCCTCGTCCAACCCACCGTTACGGATGGTCAGCGACTCGACGGCGGACCGCCCGGACGCGGCCAAGGCCAGCACCAAGCTCACGCCCACGTCAGTGACGTCGCGGGCTGCGGTTTGGTAGTCCAGGGTGACCGCGCGCAGCCGTAGGGCGCGGGAAAGGAGCGCCGCGGCCCCGCGTTCGGCAGGTTGATCTTCAGGCAGCACTGCGAGGCTAAGCTCCCTCAGCGACTCGGAGTCAGCCACGGCCTCCAGCCCAGGGAGTATACGGCAGCGCAGCTTCCGCAGTTAATGAGTGTGGGCGTGTGTGTGCTTGTGGGTTACCAATTCCATAGCAGTCAACAGTACCTTGCAGCTACCTTGCAAATTGCAACCCTCCCCGCTCCCCCAAGCTTCTTTTAAGTTTCCATCTAACAGTCGGTGTCGGCGTCATTTGTATCAGCTGGAGAAAATCATGGTGGTGTATGAAATACAAAACGCATAATAACTTTACTAAATGAATGTAATATATATTTCACGATTGAAGACTTACAAAGAATATAACAGCGGGAAACCAAGGTGACACAAACATTGTAACAATCAATTTCATAGGGGAATGTTTCGAGGGACAAGCATATTTTGAGTTAACTTCAGATTTTGATCATCTTTGCAATCCCTCAGTTTCGGGTGGCAGCCCTGTCGACACGCCACACAACTATTTAGCAATCCACAATAATAGTAAGAGTAAGTAGGTATAAGAAGCTGGAGCGAGGGATTTACGGACAGCAGTGTGTTAACAGCGTCGATGTGCAGCCAGGAGTGAACGCAGGCATGGTGTTTACAACACGTAACGGTATCGAGCGAATCAGAAATACGATCGTTATACCTGTGCCATTCGAAATCCAACGACGGACGGCGCACCGAGAGGGTTTGCAGCGCTGGGGCTGACGCTGGACTGATGCCCAGCAGCAGCGCTTCTGTCAGTACACCCACCTGCAGGTGCCGCAGGGCCGGCAGGTAAGGCAGAGCGGCGAGCAGCGGCTGCGCTTGGGGCAGTTCGTCGTTCAACTCACTGTTAAGGAAGGTCAGCGACTCGACGGCGGACTGTCCGGACGCGCCCAAGGCTAGCACCAAGCTCACGCCTAGGTCGAGGTCGCAGGGTGCGAGTGTGTAGTCCAAGGTGACCGCCCGCAGCTGGTTGGCGCCGGAGAGGAGCGCCGCGGCCCCGCTGGCGCTAGGCTGGTCTTCGGGCCGCACGTCGAGGGTAAGCTCTCTCAGCGACGCGGAGTCCGCCACAACCCCCAGCCCGGGGAGCATACGGCAGCGCAGCCTCCGCAGATTGGGCAAGCCTGCCAGAAGAGGCGCCAACGAGGTCAACTTGGAGCAGCTGTCGCTCTTGCCAACGAGAACAACCTCTTTTAGTGCATTGGCGTTCGCCGCTATCACTAAGGCGCAGAACGATGCTGACTCTGGACGAAGTTCACACTCGAAGTATTCTAGGGACGCCGAGGTGAAGTAGAGCGAAACCAGACTTGGTTTACTCGCTGTGATACCCGCAACTACGAGCCTTTTCAGGTCGGGCATCGACGCTACTGTCGCCAACAGCACGGAGGCATCGTCCCCGTTCTCGTCTTCCTCGTCTAACTCTATCTGAACAGCCCGTAGGCGACCGAGCTCCTCTTGGCGTCGGATAAATAGAGAAGCTAGTGCGACGGCCCCGCGCTCACTTACGTTCACCGACACCGCAACGGTTCTGGCAGCACACCTGGTCAGGGCTAACAGCAGTTGGGAACAAAACGTCTTGTTCTCGCCGCAGTAGTCGCTGATGTTGATGTTCAAGGAATCCGAACAAGGCGCCACGCGCAGCACCGGGCAAACGCATTCCTTCCACCATTCACGTCGGCCGCCGGGTCGGTCTCGCCAAACGTCAGGATGAACGGCCACGGCCCCGATCCTCTTGCACACGAGGCGGCAGGTGAAGAGGTCCGTCAGGTCCAAGTACTGAATCACATTGACCATCGCATTGTCCGGCAGCCGCTCCATGTTCTGTGAGAGACCGAAAATAAACAATATTAACCCTACCGCTCACGAGGAGTGTAAGAAAATTATGAGGATGAATGTTTTTTAACTTAATTAGGCAGTTTAACTCGTTTGCGGAGTGCGGAGTATCCGTAGTATGCGTAAGTTTTGGGCCGCGCTCGAGGCGACTGAGCGGGGTAGGGGTGGAAG
>NW_026267184.1:709414-712226 GCF_000697945.3 Frankliniella occidentalis | reverse complement strand
ATTTCAGTCTCGCAATTAACTGAAGTGCATAATCAAATAAATAATGTGACCGGTAAATCACTTTGCATATTTAAGTAAACTAAAGCGTCCGGTGGGGGGCCTGCGGCCCTAGAAATTTTCCCCCTGGTTATGACAAGAGACTGTAACGGGGCAACACCGTGACTACACCCCACCCTTCTGCTTTGCTCAAGAATTAAAAAAGGTGAACCAGCGCAGTTTTTAGATTGTATATTGTTTGTCAAACAGTCCTAAAACTTGACTTTCTGCTATTGTTTTCAATATATCCACCTCTAGGGCCAAAACAGTAAAAGATACGGCAAATCCGAGGCTAGTTTCTGATTCAGAATGTTTTGTTTTGGGGGGGGAACTTCCCCTGACATTTTACGATTGGACGCCTCCTTGTACGTCTTTATGAGCAACGCGGCCATTTTCGCCGTATTTCGTCGAAAAAAGCACTCTAGCGCCCAAACGGTGCAAGATAGGGTCAAACGGACGAAATTTTCGCCCACAGGGCTCTACTTTCACGAGTTACCCCTTAGGAGACCATGAAAAAAATTTGATTTTCTACTTTTTGGACCAACCCCCATTTCTTTGTTCCCCCTTTCACCCCCTTAGGGGTGGTTGCCAGGATTTGCTCCAGGCGTTTCGTTGTCCAGGGGTGACCCCTAAGATACCCTGAAGTTTGCAGACCTCTAGCTCATCTCCTTCCTCTTACACGGACGACGGACAGACGGACGGACGGACGGACGGACGGACGGACGGACACGAGAGCGGTTGCATAAGCCCGCTTTAATGCTTTTTTAAAAGCAGAAGGGCGGGCTAAAAAACCACACACACACACCCCTAACACAGAGACAGCCGACCCTTTTAAAAATTTAATTGCACAAAAAGGAATAAAACGCCGCTAGCACGACAAATTGAGTCCCGTGTGTGTGCGGCTTGACTGGTCGAGTTTTGTCCTGACCGCCGCGGCAGCGGTGTTGGTTTTGGAGGCTGCTGTGCTCGGCCGCGCCCCGCCCCACCCCGACCCCGCCGGGTCTGGACCCTGCCGGTAAAAGGTATGAAAGTTTAATCCGCCCCGCCACGCGCTCCCCTCCTCCCCGCGTTTATATTTCATGTCGCTGATGACCGCGCGAAAACCCTTACTTCCGGTGGTCGGCTAACCGGCTTGACCGTCACATCACGCCACACCCAGGCCCGCTCACACACACACACAACACACACACACCTACACACACGGCCGGTGACCCTCACACTAGCTTATCCAGACACGCCCCTCTTCCCCCTCAGCAGCTTTTAGCATGGGAGTGCCTGCCTTCCTCCCGGTCCGGGGGTCCCGGGGCGTCCCGGCGGCGTGGGCCACAGGAGATCGGAACCACCAGGGAGAACCACTCTAAAGTGTGTTATAGTCCACTACTTCCCCCCTCGCCCACCCACACAGTGACGTTCCTTTTCTTCGTCCGCCCGCCTACCCTTCTTCTCCCTCTCCTTCCCTAACGTTGGGAGCGCATTCCCGTTTTCGCCTGAAAACTGTCCACTTTTTTGTACGAGCGAGCTGCACTTCGCTTTCGTGGCACCCGCGGGGTTGCACCTGAGGTTGCAACCGGGAGTCGCAACCGGAGACGCAACAGGGGCGACGCGACACCCACCCGTAGAGGCGCCACGAAATGGCACTCGGAGCAATGAGCAGCAGCACTCGAACCGCTGGTACTCGGATCGACACCCCGGAGCGACACTAGGCGCGACGCGCAAATGGCCATCTCCTGTCAATGGAAATGTGCCGCTGGCGATACACACTCCACGGACACTGCCACGACCTGCTGCTCGGCCGGCCTGCATGGGGGAGAGAGAGACAGGGGGTGGGGAGACAGGGGGAGAGAGACAGAGGGAGAGAGACAGGGGGAGAGAGACAGAGGGAGAGAGACAGGGGGAGAGAGACAGAGGGAGAGGGACAGAGGGAGAGGCAGCGAGAGAGAGAGAGTAGAAAGAGTTCGTGCTGGAGGGAGGAAAGCGCGAGCAGAGGCGGCCACACTCCCGAGATTCACCCCCCCCCCCACCGAAACTGTCGGCAAGTCATAAATATGCAAAGCGTAAAGCGTTGATGGAGATGGGCAACAATCTCCATGGCACTGCTGGAAGCACTGCTACACCGCGGCGCTCTCAAGGTGCGCGCCGCCGCCGCCCGCTCGTGTGGCCGCGCGAAGCGCCGCGGTCTGTCGCGATGGTGTCGCTTGCCGGCGGCGCGGCCCTGGGAAGCACCAACCGGAAGTACAAGTGTCCTCCGTAGCGCGAACTCTCTCCCCACTCGCCGCAATACGAAACCATAACAACGTGCGCAGTGCTGCCGGCGTTTCTGGATACAATAATCCCGGTTAACATTGCGCGAGCCCCGCCCCGCCCCGCCCGGGCGACGACAGGCGGAAGCAATTCGAAATTGGCGAATGGTCTGCTGAGCTGGACGAGGGGCGGACAAGCGAGCCGGCCGGAGAGGGAGAGGGAGAGAGAGAGAGAGAGAGAGAGAGAGTGGGTAAACAGTTGTTTGATGGCATTACGCATTCAAAGGCACAGCAGCAGCGGGGCTGGGGAGTGGGGTGGAGGAGAGGGGGCGGGGGTCCAACTCCTGACAGCGGGACACGATCCGGGACGCCGCCGCGGGGCCGTTCCTGGAAAGCACCCCCGTATGTGTGTGTGTCGGGGGGAAGCGATGGGTCGCTACTCTGAGCGCGGCCGGGCAATTCGATAATCATGGCTGACCTGCCACTCGCCCTGCCAGGACTGGCGGGCCGCACAGAGCCCCTATCCCCTCCAGCAT
>NW_026267184.1:708937-709364 GCF_000697945.3 Frankliniella occidentalis | reverse complement strand
GGGGGGGGGGTACTTTAGTACAGGCAGTCATTGGGACTGTCTAAAAACCAGCTGTGAAATGGGGCGAGGAGTAGACTGCTTTGCGCTCCCGCACCACAGCATCCCTCTGGAGCGATCTTTGGAAGGGCGCAACTTCCCGACTGGAACAGGACGAATCGGGACCAGGAGCAAGGATCACACCAGAATCGTGTGTCTACACTCTTACAAGGATCAAATTGCCAGCTCCACATCGCTTCGTTGGTGTACGATACAAAACGCTTAATAGCTGAATTGAATGAATATGGAATATAATTCAAGATTGAAGACATACACAGCATATACTCGAGAAAAAACAAGGAAACACAACACATTGTATCAAACCAATTCCGCTAGGGAATGTTCGTGGCAGGAGCATCTTTTCAATTTTATTGAATTAATTTAATATATA
>NW_026267184.1:701042-703406 GCF_000697945.3 Frankliniella occidentalis | reverse complement strand
CTGCCCCTGGTCCCGGGTGCTCGGGGGGTCGCCCAGGCCGGGGTGGCCCGGGGGAGGTGGTAGCAGAGAGAGAGAGAGTGGCCCCCGTCATGGCTACAAGTAAACGGGCCCACCTTGCCTGCCCGGGGTTGGTCGGTTCCGGGATGCTGTCGGCGCGGGACTCAGCCGTGTCCGCCGGGACGTTTGGCGGGCGGCTGGCCGCCGGCTGCTGCTGCAGAGCCAGCCGCACAGGGTTCTTCGACCGGGCCATCTTCGAAGGGCCTCGGCACCACCCCATTGATGGGTTCCCCGGGGACCACGCCCCCACCCCACCCCCTCTGCCCCGAGCCCTGACCAGCGCTTCCCCGGCTGCAGCCCCTTCGGCAATGGGTTCTCTAGGTCTGGGAAACCACTTCCATGCCGCTTGCAATGATTTTCGGCAAGCTTTTTTCGAGTGCCGACATTTTGGCATTCATTTAGCGGTGCATACATTTTTTGGTCTCAGTTATAAAGAGTCTTAAGAGATCGAAAGAGATGTGGCAAATTTTGCAAGTCAACGTGAAATGCCGAAACGTTGTAAGAAAAGCAGCCACAGCATAAAGATCGTGTATGGTTGCGAGCGGAGTTCATGGGTGCACGCAGAAGGTGCACACAGTTTTGCAGGCGCCGAAGCCCGTGCTATCGAGTGGGGACGAGGAAGCCCTCACCTGCAAGCACGCGAGTAGCGGCTGCGGGTGGTGGAGGAGGTGGTTAAGGTGGAGAGGGCCTCTGCGGGGGCAAGTCCCCGCCCCCTCCCCAACCCGCGCATCCCCTTTACCAGCAGCAGTTGCGGGGGGACTCGCTGGCCCGCAGCAGCCACGGGGAGAGGGGGGCTGCAGCATGCTCACGAACCGGCTGAATTATTCATTTAATTCCTGAACTGATTCGCAAGGGCTACGAAATGAGATAGAAATTGGAACAAGTGCTGTGCGCAGCCAGGCCGCGGGGCGGGTGAGGTGGAGGGGGGACGGAGGGGGTGACAAACGCAGAGCAGCCCGCGGAAGCGCAGCGCAAGGGGTGGAGGGCGCTCGCTCGGGTATTATTCGGGACCGAGTGTATTAAACAGGAGACACGAAAATGCGCTCAAAAGGAGTCAATGTCAATAGTAAAGGCCGACAGGGATCGAGAATACGGGGATTGATTAATATGAGGAGGTTGGGTTAGGGAGGTTGGTATGAGGAGATTTGATGTGAGGTTAGATATGAGGTTGGATATGCACCCAGAAAAATTGAAAGCTGTAGCAACCATCATATGGTTACTTCAGGGACAGCCAAAATGTGATGGTTGAGACAACATTAAAATAGCCGTGAGAGGACTAAAATATGGTTCCGATAACTGTATGAGAGTTAATTTTGTAACCATGTTATGGTTGTCCGTGAGATAACCATACGATGGTTGCTAGAGCTCTCCATTTCTCTGTGGGTGTAAGGTTGAGTGTGAGGTTGGATCTGACGTTGGATATGAGGCGACACGAGAAGGAGCAGCCCAGCCAGACGAAGGCAAGTGCTGGACGGGGCGACGTGGGGCACGACCGGGAGCGCCCAAAACAAAGACGCTAAATTAGCTTCGCCTAGGCGTCGAGCTGGGCTATCGCGAACGATACGGAGCGGAAAAGCGCGGGACGGAAAGAGAGGGAGTGGGCGGAGGGGGGCTGAGTGTTCGATGGGGGTGACAGTTTAAGAGTGTCGCCGTGGGCGTAGCCCCCCCCCCCCCCATTTCCCCCCGGATTGTTTTGCCATCTGCTGTAGTTCGAAAGGCAGTCGGCTGGCTGCTCTCTGCGAGGCGCGCTCAAAGCGGCGCGCGCTGCTGCAGCAGCCCTGGCGATTACACAATCACGCGTCGCAAAATCTGCGGGCGGTGTATTGGAAAAGCCGTTTTTCAGCGACCGGGCGCTGCGGGGCGTGGCGCGAGCGAGCGACTGCCGGTGACGTTGTTGCGCACCCTACTCATTCTGAGCGAAAATCAAAGCAAAAAAACAACAACAACAGCAAATTGGTGAGCGCAACGCGCGCGCGGAGCTCGTCAGGGCAGGCGCCGCCGCCGCGTGGTGATGGCCGCGAGGTGACGACGGGTGTCCTCTCCCCTCCCCCCCCTCACTCTGCACACACACCACCTCAATTTATTCTCCTTTTTAGGGAGGGGTGTGGTAGATTTTGTGTCATTTTCCCATTATCAATGATGAAGAAACCGACATATTCGTCAGGAGACCTTTTTGGTACGCAAATATATTGTTGTCCGGGACGCTTTCCGCGGGACACAATAATGATGTGCTTCACGCACGCAAACACGTTGAGAGAGAGAGAGAGAGAGAGAGAGAGAGAGAGAGAGAGAGAGAGAGAGAGAGGA
>NW_026267184.1:697797-700992 GCF_000697945.3 Frankliniella occidentalis | reverse complement strand
AATTTAATATATATAATTGACGATTGAAGACATTCAGAACATATCGACGGGCCCTATTAACGTCGTTCGATCTCCCCGCGACGCTCCAACTTCGACCGATCTCCCCGCGACGCTCTAACGTTGTCCGGTGTCCTTTTATGCCACGCGCTCTGCAGCGCTGTCTTCTTTTAATTACCAGTAGGGTGATATCGGCAGTAGAGAAAAAGTGAAAACTGCGACGTGTTCCTAAATCTTGTCGGGACACCTGGGAATTTTTACTTTTCCTCTACTGCCGATATCACCCCACTGGTAATTAAAAGAAGACAGCGCTGCAGAGCGCGTGGCAAAAGGACATCGGACAACGTTAGAGCGTCGCGGGGAGATCGGACGACGTTGGAACGTCGCGGGGAGATCGGAAAACTTTAGAAAAGGACCCGTCGATATAATAGCGACAAACCAAGATAACACACACACACTGTATCAATTCAATTTCATTGAGGAATGTTTCGAGGGAGAAGCGTCTTTAGAATTAACGCCAGATTGCGATCATGATTGGCTTTGCAATCCCGCAGTTTTGGGTGGCAGCCCCGTTCACACGCCGAACAACAATTTCGGACATCACAGTAAAAGCCATTCTTTCCAGGCACAAGAAGCTGGAGAGAGGGATTCACGAACAGCAGTGTGTTGACAGTGTCGATGTGTAGCCAGGAGTGAACGCAAGCATGGTGGTGACAATACGCCCCACAAGACGAAGACCGATCGCTCCTTGTATGCCAATTGAGCTGCTGCCTCTGCCAATACTCCCACTTCGGACGGTACAGCGCGAGGGTTTGCAGTGCCGGGGCTGACGCTGGATTGATGCCCAGCAGCAGATCGTCCGGCGGTACACAAACCTCCAGGTGCCGCAGGGCCGGCAGGAAAGGCAAAGCGGCGAGCAGCGGCTGAGCTTGGGGCAGTTCGTTCCGCCAACCGTTCCAGATGGTCAGCGACTCGACGGCGGACTGTCCGGACGCGGCCAGGGCCAGCACCAAGCTCACACCCGCGTCGGCGAGGACACAGGCCGAGGGTATTTACTCCAGGGTGACCGCGCGCAGCTGCTTGGCGCGGGAGAGGAGCGCCGCGGCCCCGCCGACGCCAGGCTGGTCCGCGGGCCGCACGACGAGGCTGAGCTCCCTCAGCGACGTGGAGTCCGCCAAGGCCTCCAGCCCGGGGAGCATGCGGCTGCGCAGCTTCCGCAGATTGGGCAAGCCTGCCAATAGGGGCGCCAACGAGGTCGACGAAGAGCAGATCCACTCCATCGGACGGCCCGCGAGATCAACCTCTTGCAGGGCATTGGCGTGCGCCGCTATTATGAAGGTGCAGAACGACGCGGACTCCGGACGAAGTTCACACTCGAAATATTCTAGAGACGACGAGGTGAAGTAGTGAGAAACGAGGTTTGGTTTATTCGCTGTGATACCGGCAACTACGAGCCTTTTCAGGTCGGGCATCGACGCTACTGTCGCCAAAAGCACGGAGGCATCGTCCCCGTTCTCGTCTTCCTCGCATAACTCTATCTTAACAGCCCGTAGGCCACCGAGCGCCTCTTGGCGGCGGAGCAATAGAGCAGCTAGTCTCAGAACCCCGCGTTCACTCCCGCTCAACGACACGGCAACACTTCGCACTGCACACCTGGTCGTGGCTAACATCAGTTGGCAACACTGGAACATCTCCTCGGACAACATGTGGATCTCCAAGTAATTCAAACAGGGCGCAATGCGCAGCACCGGGCACGCCCGGAACGCAGTGGAGTTGCAGTACATGTGACTTCGGCCTCGCCAAGCGTTCGGATGCACGGCCACAGCCCCGAGCCTCTTGCACACGAGGCGACAGGTGAAGAGATCATTCCGGTTCAAGTACTGCATCACCATGACCAACGCAGCGTCCGGCAGCTGCTCCATATTCTGTGGGAGCAAAAAATAACCGTTAACCCTACCACTACCACTTACGTAGAAGCAGATGCTGAAGACACCTTAAACTTAATTTGTACCCCAATTAAAAATAACTTACACTCTTAGTTCCTTACAAACAGCGGTGTTCGTATTACGAAGAATTTGTTTGTAACTTACAAAGGATCTAAAGCAGCCATATTACGAACGATTTTTCTTCATATTACGAACACCCCCTATTCGTAATACGAAAAGCCTCGTTTGTAATACAAACCAGGCTCTTTGTAATACAAACAATTTGTTTGTAATACAAATGCTCCAAATCATTTGTACGTTACGAAGAGCAGTTGTTCGTAAGGAACTTACAGTGTATATTTTGTGTGCTCTACAACACCAAGTGCTTTGTACTTCTTTTGGTTCTTTTTCTCTTGCAGATTAAACTTCACGGAAGCTGTGGTGTGTGTGTGTTTGGACATTTCTCGTGTTTAACTTTGGCTGATCAGTAAACTTGTTTAGCCGTTTAACTCGGTTGCAGAGTGTGGAGTATGCGTAGTATGAGCACTTTAGTAGAGACAGTCTTTGGGGACAGTCCTAAAACCAACTACGGAATAGTGTGAGGAGTACAGGCTGCTTGGCTTCCCGCACCACAGCGTCCCTCCGGCACGAAATCACACTCAGGTCCAGTTTCAGCTGCCGGCGGGCTGGGACCAGCGTCTCTCGCGGGAACACCAAACACCGATGGCCCGCCACGCCACGCCAACGCCGCACCACCGGGCCGGTCGGGGCTGGGTGGGGGGCGAGGCGCTGGCCGTGAAACGGACCCGATAATGGACAGGACACTCGAGCGCGCGCCTCTGGAGAGAGGGAGAGAAGCCAAGGCGCTACGCTAAGTAGTTATCGGCGCCCACCAACCACTCCGTACGTACCAAAAACGCACTCCAAAAAAAAAAAGAAGAAAAAAAGAAAGACAAAAAGCCATCATTATTCAATGATAAGTTAGGGCACGCAATTCTCGTGGTGTGATGTGGCGACTGTGCACGTCACCCTTTTCGTTAAATAATTACCATGCGCAGCTATTCTTCGGCGTGTGCAAAAGCCGGTTAAATCCCATTTAACTTTCTAGAGTTACATACACGGCACACACACACACACACACTAAATAACAAGCAGGCCCCCCCTTCCGCCAAACGGAGTAGCCAGCTCCGCTTCGCTCCACCGGCAACTCCGTTCGGCAGGGGCCGGGCCTGCTTGGCCTCCCGGCGGCGATGGTCGGGCCTTCTTTCTGTCA
>NW_026267184.1:689913-692464 GCF_000697945.3 Frankliniella occidentalis | reverse complement strand
AGAGAGAGGACAGGGAGAGAGAGAGAAGAGAGAGAGAAGAGAGGGAGAGAGAGGGGGGGGGGAGTGGGGGGCGTTGATCGTGGCAGTTGCCCCTTTCGCATTTGGAATAAAACCGTCGCGGAGTGGGAAAATTCAACGTGAAAAGTGACGTCATTATACATTTATAACAAACCTGATATACACCTGCTCCGCATCGTGTCGTACGACCGGATATATAATCACCGCGCGCGGGTAAGGGTGACGCCCAAATTTGCCCACTTGACATGACTAGCAACGGCGGTACGGGGTACAAGAAAATGGAAAATAACAAAAAAACAGGGCGGGGGAAGGGAGTATCAGTCATACAGGAGGCGGGGGGAATCAATTGGCATGTGCCGGCATGTGTTCACGCTAATGAACGTTGTCAGTGGGCATGCTTGCAGTTTTGTGAAGGGGGGGAAGAGGGGAAATCTTATCAAAAAATGGCAAGCTAAATTTTGGAAGCCAATTAGGTTCTTTGAGGTGCTTCTACCAAGAATGTACGTGATTCGAATATGATTGGAAAATGACTGGAGCAGAAAGCATACAATGAGTGTACATAGTACACCCCTTGCTTCAAACAGACTTGATTTCCACTCTCATAGCTTCCAGTATTTGTTTGTCCTTTTTCTGCGCTGCGCCATACGTACGCAATATACGGAGAATGTTTCGGTTAGGCTCTGACGAGACACGCAGGTGCTTAAGATTCTCGCCCGGAAAAGAGCGTGGATCGGTAGGGGAGGGGGTGGACTCTGAAGAACGCAGGCGCGCGTCACGTCTCGTATTGGCTGCCGTGACGCACATGCATGACGTGCACCAGGGTGTGCATGCGTGGTGGTGGGGAGCGAGGAACACAGGGGGAGGAGACCCGGAGGAGAGCCGGGTCGGAAAAGAGATCTCTCGAGCGGGGGGCCAAAAAGCAAACAACTCACTTCTTGTTGGGCCCGCCGCCGGCGCCAGCCCCTCCCAGCCGCGAAGGCATTCTACGTGTCTTCTTACAAGTGCTAAATCGAGTTTGCGGTCCTGTTCGCCTTCTCACTTCTCATCCACACAGAGCTACTGCTACTGCCGCCACGTTATTCGGCGAAAAGACGCGGGGCTAACAAAGTTTGAAAGACAAAAGACAGCACCCGGAAACAGACATCAGAGTGCCATAGTTGTCGGTGCTGCTCCACATCAGCTGATGTGTTTGGTCTGGTGGCAGAGAGGCGGGCGGGGAGTGAGAGGGTGACGGTGGATCCTCAAAACTCTTCGCTTTTTCTTTTCTATTTTTTTTTTCGGTTTTGTCACCTGATGCAGGATTTGGACACCACACATTTTTGCCAGTCATGGTAGTTCACCGATAAATAAAGTGTTCAACTGGCGTGCACAGGCAAGTGATGGACACTATATTGCACACTTTTAAGAGTCTAACTGGATATTTGAATACTATAAAGTAGTTAGACTCCTGAAAGTGTGCAACATAGTGTTGAGCACGTGCATTTGCACCGCAGTTGAACACTTTATCAGTGTTGAGCTCCAAAAGATCAATGTGCTGTGCAGTCCTTCCTGGTAGGACGCTCGCCAGGGCTGTTTTTGCCAATGGCTGGATGGGGCTGAGGTTCACCGAAAGAGAAAACCGTTCGCCTCGAAGCTAATTCCGGGTACATGTACGCTCGCTCCAGGCGCGTTCCACAGACAGATGCAGGAACAGTTTTGCTAAGCTCAACTTCTCACTAAATAATTTGCCTGGCATTAACGAAAGATTTGTGCCATTGTTTAATATAATCAAGAAATTCGTAAGCCAACTTTTTTCTGATATTAATTTTACTATTAGTTCAAGAACAAGTTTCAGGAAAATGTAAATAACTTTTCGATACGAGACACTCCTTAGCAGGGGTCCGTAACTTAACATAACAAACATGATTGGTTTGTTAAAATAATTTAACAAAACCACAAATAAAATTTTAAGTTAAGTTGGTAACTTAACCGATTAGTAAATTGTTATACCCTTAACGTTATAGACAGAACCCATTCCCTTAACGTTAAAAGCAACTTTCGTTTATTTTAAAGCTGATATCGCAAAAGCACGAAAGAATACATAATTTTAACATTTATTAAACTAATATTTGTTGAATCCATAACGGTTATTTTATTTTAAAAAGTTAAAAGTTATTTTTGTAACTGTTAAGTGTCGTGCTATGCGTTATCAGTTATCGGGTATAACATTAACGATTATCAAAACGTTATTAGGTGCTTATATGATAAGTTACGGACCCCTGCTCCTTAGTCCACCTCTTCACTCCACATACAAGACGCGACGCCAAACAGCAGCGTCAGCCCCTTACCAGAGGAGGATAGGCAGCCAGCCAAGCATCTGAGCCATACGCTGCCTAGCCATCAGGCGCTTCCTCCCTTACAACTACATGAAATTCTTGCGAATTCGAATCAAGTAGTAATCTTCTTGAACTATCTCTCTCTCTCATTCTCTCTCTCATTCTCTCTCTCATTCTCTCTCTCTCTCTCTCTCTCTCATTCTCTCTCTCTCTCTCTC
>NW_026267184.1:685490-687108 GCF_000697945.3 Frankliniella occidentalis | reverse complement strand
CGCCCCGCCCCGGCCCGCCCCGGGCAGCATGTCTCTGTCTGATCGTCCTCATCGTTTCGTAACGACCGCGAGCGCCATTCCGCCCTGGCCCCCGTCACTCACTCACAGACACACACAGACACGCTGACACCAGAGACACGCACACACCGCAGACACGCAGCAGGCATTTATGACGCGTGTAGGGGCCGACACGACGGCAAGCTGGCCGATCGCGGCCGCGAAAGCCCTCTCCCGTTCTCTGCAGGTATATAGTGCGTCAACTCGCTGATGAGTGCGGAGGGTGTTTGCAAAGGCCAGGCCCACCCATGGTTCCCACATTTTGGCTTCTGGCGCTTTCCAGGACATTTCCAGGACTTTCTAGACTAAATTTTTAAAATTTCCATGACAATTTACGATGAAATATCAGAGACTAGTGAGACTTGACGATAAAGCTGTGAAAAATACTTTTAAAGTTCCTGCCATACTTCAGGTGGGATCATCACAAACATATGAGAATTCCTCCATTGTCCTATGAGAATTTGAAAATTCATACCTTGATATCAAATTAAAAATAAACGTAACACGTAATTCTAGAAATTCGATTTTTCCAGGACAGTCCAACCAATTTCCAGAACATTCCAAGACTTTCCAGGACCATTTTTTTTTCAGGACTTTCCAAGACTTTCCAGGTTTTCCAGACTTGTGGGAACCATCTACCGCACCCCGTCGGCTCTCTCTCCCTGCCAGGGTGAAAAGGGAAAGGGGACCTGCAAGGTACACGGCGTCGTCGTCGTCGTCGTCGTCCTCCCCGCGGGGCAGGGCATTCAAAGGACTTGCGTAACTGAGCCCTTCTTGGAGGAGGAGGACCAAGAAGGCCCAGCCATTGTCTCTAACGAGTCATCGGATTCGCTCGTCCATCCTCTTTTCCCTCCCTTATGATGGAGCTGCACCCGACCTTCCACCCCCCCTCCGTATAGTGCGCCGGCCTCCGCTCTAATCCTCGGGCATTCTACAGAGGTGCGCCCGCCACGCCACGCCACGCCACGCCGCGCGGGCTCGCAACACGCCGCCCTGGCCCGGGACTATTACCTCGTACTGCCCGGGATATTTCCCCACAGGCCGAGCAATGCCCCGCAGAAATCTTCATCTTTGCCCTCTACTCCCCCCCCCCCTTCTAACCCCCTCCTTCACTCGCCTCTTTCACTCCTTTTTCCAGAGCCCCTGTCAACAAGGACGTTGGGGGCCTTTGCCCCTCGGCGTGGCTGCGAACACCTCGAAGAAAGGCCTCGCTCCACCCCGGTTGGGGCGCTGGGGATAGGCCGATATAAGAGGGTGCGTGAGGGCCGAAGCCGGCAAAACGACGTCGAACATGTACATGCTGACTGCAGTCCACGACATCGTTACCACATCGTTTCAAGATCGTTTCGATATTGTTGCAGTCACGGTTTGATACCGTTTCGCCAATGTTCCGATATAATTTCGAGGATCGTTTTGAAAGTCGTTTATCATCACAAAACACACCACACCACTACAGAGTGGAGCAGACAGTTATTAATCACTGAAGGGCCCGAGACCTGAGCTGCATCCAGTTCATTAGTCGATCAGCCTCCTAGAGATATTTTAATTGCTCGGCGTTGGT
>NW_026267184.1:684394-685390 GCF_000697945.3 Frankliniella occidentalis | reverse complement strand
AGGCCCGCGCCGTGGGGCCGCGCTGGGGGGCTCTAATGAAGAACCTGGACTTCATCATCACAGCCCAGACCAGCTACGCGCTGCCCGCACTCCGCTTTATTTTTACCCCCGCACCCTCCTTAACCACTTGCACCTCCTTGCCAATATTTCCGTTGCGTATATTGGGAAATTTCCAGCGCCTCACTATGTAAATTACCTATGCGTGCCGAATTGAATAGAGTAAAATTTATGTGTCGCTTGTAAAATGTCAGCCCCCATTGGGAAGCGCACCCTTCAATTCATGGTAAATACGCCACACCGTCCCCGCTCCCCCCCTTACTCTCCCTCCGTCCCCTCACCTTTCCCCCCCCATTTCCCCGACCATTTCCGGTTAAACAACTCGCGTCCTCCAATCAGAGTCCGACAGGAAATGAGTCGCGTCCCCAGCCAAAGCGCCTCAGAGAAGGCCCCCAGCGTCTTGACGGGGGTCCGGAGGGGAGGGGGGAGAGTGGCGGTGGGCGGGAGGGAGAATCCATGTGACCAATGGCTCCGGCCGGCGGAGACCGCGCCCGCCATCTTCGTTTTCGCAAACGTTTCGCGAATGATGGTTTGCCAAAACCAGCGCGAGGTGAGATGGTCGCGCGGGGTGGGGTGTGCGGCACAAACTTCTACGCGCGGACACCAGGATCCTGCCGACGGGTTCCAGCGAGCGGACACGACATCCTCTTCGCCTCCCGGATCCCCGATCCCTTTTGTGATCCTGGACATAATCCTGCGGGATCCTATGCCGGACAGACAGGCTCCTCCTCGAGCCCTTTTGTCCGGGGCGAGCCGAGCCGCGGGATGCAAAATAAATGGCAGGCCGTCAGTCATCCAGACGCTGGCGCTGTCCCTCGTCCCCCCCACAGCATCCGGCGGGCCCTCCTGGACCCCGTCTGGGCCGGCCAGGTAATCCAGGGGCAGCGTGTCCCTGACAAGTTAGTTGTTCCGCTCGGACGGCCCCGCCCGGCCCAGCCC
>NW_026267184.1:682345-683489 GCF_000697945.3 Frankliniella occidentalis | reverse complement strand
CCCCCCTTCTCGCCGTTCCGTCTGCTGCCCACCCTCCTCCTTCACCTCCCCGCGCGGCGAGTCTTGCGAAAAGTAATTACCCTGCGAAAAATAATAAGTCCATTCATCAATTTTTCATCAATGTTGCTCCCGACTTTTAGAATAAAAGAGGCGCAGCCGCATTGTGCCGGCCGGGTCCGGCCGGGCGCTGCTCCGGGACGGGACGGCGGCCCAGGGACCTGGAGGACCTGAAGGACCTGGAGTTACGAACCTGGAATACTGATACAACGGCCGGTAATGTTACCGGTAAAGTAAGGTTGAAGCACCGGTAAAGTACGGTACCGTACCCACCTCCCGGTGAGTTGGTATTTTGGTAAAGTGTGGAATATAGACCATAGGAATACCTGGAGGACCTGGACCTGGAGGGACCTGAACGGATCTGAAGGGACCTAGAGTAGGGGACCTGGAGTAGGGTGTTTCAAACCGGAAGTGCGAGTACGAGGCGCGTATGGTTTCCGACCTCGGATTTGGACCGAACGTGGGCTCGTTTAAAAGACAATTTGGCGACGATGCAAACAAGCTGCGTTTCGGTTCAAATCCGAGTATGGGAACCATTCGCGCCTCCTCCTCAAACTTCCGGTTTCCGACGTTTTGAAACACCCTAACCTAGAGTGACGTAGACAGACCTATGCCGACCTGTGCGGTAGGACCAGGCGGTATTCCTTCGCGCGCATCCTTCCCTAGACCGCCCCTCACAACGCCCGCTCCCTTCTCTCCCCCGCGCAGCCCACCGCACCCTCGGCGCCCCCCACCCACACGACGTGCCTCTCCATTTACTTTAACTCACGCCTCCCGTGTGTGTGTATATGTTTTCGGCAGGATATGAATCGGTTTGCCGCAGAGCGCGAAGCGGGACCCTCTCCCTTACGCCGCCCCTTCCCAAACTCGGCTCGGACATAGCGGCTGTAAGTACACCACCGCCGCCGTCGCGCTAGGAGGTCCGGTCCAGTCCGGCGCCGCCGGCCACTCACGCACACGCACACGCGCACACACACACATACACACACACGCAAGCATCCCCCCACGCGACACGCCCACCCGCCACACGTGTCCACTCGCGAGTCGCCGCCGGCCAGTCCCGCGTCCGGCTTATTTCCATCATCCC
>NW_026267184.1:676912-677515 GCF_000697945.3 Frankliniella occidentalis | reverse complement strand
CGCCCCCCTCCTCACCCCCACGGTCATCCCCTGACCCGCCGACAGGACGCGCGCTGCTGTTTGTGTTGCGAGGGAGGCTGTCCACAAATAGCCTCCTCCTGCTCCGCCGTGTGTCGTCGTGTGTGCCGCACTTCCGCGTCCATCCTTTAGGGGGGTTGAAAAAAGAGTACAGTAGACGGCAAATTATCAAACTCTTTTGCCGATACTTTTTTAGTGACGAGATATGGCCGCGTTTTGAAAAGCTATACACGCCACCGATGCGCATACATTACCCCCTTCCCCTCAATATCCCCAGGGCGATCATATAAAGTACCGTCCTCTTTGACTCAAAACCAAATATCACATAGAAGTTCGAGCTGGAGCAGCAGGAAAAAAAAAACACTTTACTAGCGGCCTAACGTGGTCAGACCCTTCATCAGTCCCGACGGCGGCGGCGGTGGCGCTGACACTTTGACAGCGCTCGCCGCCTCTCACTCCCAACCCTCCGCTCTTTCCACACCCCGCGCCGCCCCTTTACTTCAACCCTTCATACCCCTTTCCTGCTGACCGATGAATCCGAAACTTAAACAGCATGGCGAGCGGGTCGGGGTCAGGGCGGGGCGG